>NC_090029.1:30650876-30835876 GCF_037176765.1 Anolis sagrei | reverse complement strand
CCTCACTTGTGGAATTCACTCCCCGGGGAAATTAGGTCATTGACATCCCTCCTCTCTTTTAGAAGGAAATTAAAAACATGGATATGGGACCAGGCTTTTGGGTAATTTGGCAGATAGACAAAGGACAATGACGACTAGAATTGATAGGATTTGACAATGTGGAATGGATTTACGGACTCTGAGTTGGCGAACGTTGAGCATTAGATTGGTTTTATTGATTATGATGTATAATTGATTGTTTTAATTGTTTATAATTGCTGTTTATATATGTTTTATCTTATTGTTTGTGTTGGCATCGAATTGCGCCTTTTGTAAGCTGCCCTGAGTCCCCCCTTGGGGGTTGAGAAGGGTGGGATAGAAATGCGCGAAATAAAAATAAATAAATAAATCAGCTGGTTTTCCCTGTAATAGGCAGTAAGAGCACCTACAGCAGTGGTTCTCAGCCTGTGGGTCCCCAGGTGTTTTGGCCTACAACTCCCAGAAATCCTAACAGCTGCTAAACTGGCTGGGATTTCTGGGAGTTGTAGGCCCAAACATCTGGGGACCCGCAGGTTGAGAATCACTGACCTAGAGCTTTGGAGAGCTTCTGTTCAACCATCTCAAAGCTTGACTGCTTGAGCGGTGATGAAACTTTATGCAGCCTGAAAACCTAACAACCTAGCTTTATAGAATGGTCCTAACCATAACATTGGTTATGTAAACAGGTGCTTATCCGAATGGTCCAAAATGTCTTCCAGGCATCAGATTATCTGTATCCGCATGCAGCAGAATGCAATGGGTCTTTGTTGGTGGACTGTATCAAAGAGGGTTCCATTCACAAAGGAGGAGATTTCAGGAGAGAATGCAAGCATTGCCCATTTTTTATTTGAGAAATATTGGCAGGTGAGATGAGTTTGCATTCTTCCTCTCCTCCCTGCACAGAAAAGAAAAAATCTCTCTCCATAGAAAATCCGTCAAGCTCGGTCCCTTTCACCAAGACTGCTCCTCCAAGCGAAGTGTGACGGATCAGCATCTATTTGAATTTATTAGCATAATTATTTAAAGGTTAATGAAGTGTTTTATAGGGCAATTCAAACTGCTGTTTGCCTGTCTTCTCAGATGCTTCTGCAGAACCCGTGAAAAGACTGTGCTTGAAGCGTCCGCCGATGTGGTAGACCTCCGGTTTGGAAGGGTCTCCGAGAACCGTTGGACTCTTGCCGGTTCTAATGAGGGTGACATTTAGTCCTGTCGACTACAGAAAATATAGAGCCGGAAAATGTTTTTCAGCAATAGTCTTGACACCTGAAACCACAATAGTACCAAAGGTTATATTCTGGGGCCATGACTAAAGTTAACCAATACATTTAAGTAGTCAACCATGGTCCAAAAATATAGGTTTCGGTGTAAAGGGAAGCAATCCTGTGGTTAAGGGAGCTTTTACTGTATTTTAAATCCAAAGCTTATATAATAATAATAATAATAATAATAATAATAATAATAATAATGTGATGTATCAGCAAATAATGCGTGCAGATCCGAGTAGGGTGACCTTTTGAGCTTATTCATTTATTTATCGTGTCATCGGCAACCAGACCATTGTATTACATTTCTAACAGAACAAAACAAACAAACAGATTAAAAAAAAAACACAAATTTTGCAAACTTGGTAGTTGATTAAATGTCCTTTGACCAGTATCTGGCCACTTGGAGTGCCTCTGGTGTTGCCGCAAGAAGGTCCTCCATTATGCATGTGGCAGGGCTCAGGGTGAATTGCAGCAGGTGGTCAGTGGTTTGCTCTTCTCCACACTCGCATGTCGTCGATTCCACTTTGTGGCCCCATTTCTTAAGATTGGCTCTGCATCTCGTGGTGCCAGAGCGCAGCCTGTTCAGCGCCTTCCAAGTCACCCAGTCTTCTGTGTGCCCAGGGGGGAGCCTCTCATCTGGTATCACCCACGGATTGAGGTGCTGGGTTTGAGCCTGCCACTTTTGGACTCTCGCTTGCTGAGGTGTTCCAGTGAATGTCTCTGTAGATCTAAGAAAACTATTTCTTGATTTAAGTCATTGATGTGCTGGCTGATACCCAAACAAGGGATGGGCTGGAGATGCCACTGCCTTGGTCCTTTCACTATTGGCTGCTACTTCCCAGCGGATGTCAGGTGGTGCAGTATTGGCTAGACAGAGTAATTTCTCTAGTGGTGTAGGGCACAGACACCCTGTGATAATGCGGCATGTCTCATTAAGAGCCACATCCACTGTTTTAGTGTGGTGAGATGTGTTCCACACTGGGCATGCGTACTCAGCAGCAGAGTAGCATAGCACAAGGGCAGATGTCTTCACTGTGTCTGGTTGTGATCCTCAGGTTGTGCCAGTCAGCTTTCGTATGATATTGTTTCTAGCACCCACTTTTTGCTTGATGTTCAGGCAGCTTCTTGTAGGTCAGAGAATGGTCCAAATACTTGGGTATTTGGGTGCGCTGCAATGCTCCAGTGGGATTCCTTCCTTCCCAGGTGATCCTCAGAGCTCGGGATGCTTTTCTGTTCTTAAGGTGAAAAGCACATGTCTGTGTTTTTGATGAATTAGGGATCAGTTGGTTTTCCCTGTAGTAGGCAGTAAGGGCACCTAGAACTTCAGAGAGCTTTTGTTCTACCATCTCAAAGCTCCCTGCTTGAGCGGTAATGGCATGATCATCAGCATAGATGAAACTCTCTGTCCCTTCTGGCAGTGGCTGGTCATTTGTGTAGATGTTGAACATGGATGGAGCAAGCACGCTCCCCTGAGGCAGGCCGTTCTTCTGTTTCTGCCCTCTGCTTCTCTGGCCCTGGAACTCAACAAAAAAGCTCCTGTTTTGTAGCAGGTTTCCTATGAGACGGGTGAGATGGTAGTCCTTTGGGATATTATACATTTTTCTCAGGAGGAGGCGGTGGTTCACAGAGAGGATGCCTGCCATAGATGTGGGCAAAACATCAGGAGAGAATGCTTCTGGAACATGGCCAGACAGCCTAGAAAACTCACAACAACGCAGTGATTCTGGCCATGGAAGCCTTTGACAACACACCTTCCTAGGATCTTTGGAAGGTTGTAACTAGCATCCTGGAGTTGATCTGGCAGTTCTTATCTTTTTCTTAAACGCCGTTGGGAATGACCATCTCTCCTCCTTTCTCTCCTTCTCCTCTCTTTTAGGCCAGCACCTTCTCTTTCCAGCTGTGGCCCTCTGGGTCACTGTTGGTTTGACCATCTGCCTTGTCATCCTCTTGATCGCCTTGGCCTACGTGTGCCAGAAGAAAATCCGCCAGAGCTGCAAAGAAGAGAAAGAGAAAGCCGGTAATATTAATTGTGTATCATCTTTTGTTCCCAGTCCACCCACATTGCGTCCCCGATGGCGCAATCATGTCCTCCACTCCCCGGTGGCGCAATGGGTTAGACCCTTGTGCTGGCAGGACTGATGACCGACAGGTTGGAGGTTAGAATCTGGGGAGAGTGCTGATGAGCTCCCTCTGTCAGCTTCAGCTCCCCATGCAGGGACATGAGAGAAGCCTCCCACAAGGATGATGAAACATCAAAACATTCCAGCATCCCCTGAGCAATGTCTTTGCAGACAGCCAATTCTCTCACACCAGAAGCGACTTGCAGTTTCTCAAGTCACTCCTAACTCACCACATGTTCTTTTCTATGTTCACAGGGGTCCTGTGCCCTTAACCCTCACAAAACTGGAGGACCTACTATTCTCTCTTCTGACACATAAGTGGGACTAACACACCAGCAAAGGACGTCCATGGGTAGTCAGTTTGCCTAATTTATTCTTTGTTAGGGAAAACTACACATACATACATACATACATACATACACATACATATGAGCATTAAAAAAACAAACAGGGTACAAAAAGTTGAGCATCAGCAAAGCGTGAAGAGCTGTGTGACGTGCCTGTAAAGAATTTAGAGCTTAGGCAGGAATAGATGCAGAATTCGATCTTGAAAATCACAAAAGATTTACGAGGGTTGAATGAAAAGTAATGCCTCCACCTTCGTAACTACCCAACAGACGGCAGTACTGGTATGCAGCAGGTACTGGCTTGTTCAGTAGACTCTCCTCTACAGTTCCATTTTGGCAGGAAGCCTTAGCATTGAACGGTTGTGTGGTTAAATTGCAAAGTATGGAACCCTACGCAGATGGTCGGTCAATGCGACTTAAGCAACGTGCAGTTATTGAATTCTTGACAGCAGAAGGTGTCACCCCAAAGGAGATTCATCAGAAAATGTAAGCTGTTTATGGTGATTGGTGGATGTGAGTACTGTGCGTCGGTGGGCAAGTAAGTTTAAAGATGTTGAGGTAGGAACATCTGACTTGTGTTACAAACAAAGAGTTGGATGTCCTGTGACAGCAACCACCGAGTTTCACAAGCAAAAGGTTGACAGATCGATTCAGGACGATCGTGGTATCACTCAGAGAGAAATTTCAAGCCTAATTGGCATTTCACAATAACATGTGGGTCACATTATATCTTTGCTTGGCTAGCAGAAAATCTGTGCACGATGGGTACCCAGGGTGAGAGAAATGTGAGACGCTGGTTGTGGAAACAGAGTGTCGACTTCTTCCGTGAAGGTTTCAGAAAACTTGTTCACTGTTGGCAAAAATGTATCCAATTGTCTGGTGATTATGTGGAAAAGTGAATAGTGGTAGCTAAAGAGCACATTCTGAAGATTATTTCTGCATTTGATTTATGAAAATATTCCCATCCAAACTCAAGTAACGAAGGTGGAGGCATTACTTTTCATTCAACCCTTGTATTTACAATAATAAGAAATAACTGCATTTCTTAATCATTAAGAACTGAGTCTGTGGTACTTTAACACCCACCTCTTCTAAAGTTTCAAAGAGAGGGAAAAATACCAGTCACTACATCTTTCCTGACACACAAGCAGAGAGAGATCTCAAAGCATACAGCACATACTCGGATATAAGAACAAAAGAAGTCAGATTTAAAAAGGTTTATAGTAGAACAGTATCCATTTTAACCAACCATGCAGATACATTCCAACTCTCATTCAGGAGACATGGGAGAAGGGAAACCTTTAGTCTATACTAAAGTAACTGCTCCTTGTTGAGAACTTGAGACTTGGACAATGTGGGGTTGCATTCCAACAATTCTTATCCTATGTCTTTGTCTTTCTCCCAACACATGCTTCTAGGGATAGAGGAACAGGATGAAGGAGAAGGATCCAAGACAGGTTTGTGTGATTTGAGATCTCTTGTGCCCATGCCTCAAGGACCAACTCCATCACATGCTTTGCAAGCAAAAAGTCCCCGAATCTGTATCCAGGTTCTTGAAATTTAAGAGAGTTGCTTCCCATTAGTGCAAGCAATATTGCACTGGATGGTCTGTTTCTGTAATGATTCTCAGACAGCCCTGAAGAAATAATTATGCTCCAACTTGATGTTCTCCTGACTTGCTATAGTTCAGAGATACAGATTCAAAAATGTCCAGCAGAGGACAGTACTGTGCTGGCAGAGAGAGACTGTTTCTGCTAGGTACGCTAGCAAACCTTACTGTAGTAGCTCAACCCTTGTGTCTTGAAGTTCAGCTCCTCCAAGATCTCATGTTGCTCTCTTCATCTCATTTGCTTACCATCATGACCCCTTTTCTGTTTTTTGTCCTCCTCTGACAGCTTTGCAGCCTCTGAAGAGTGTGGATATCAAAGAAGGTGAGAAGCTTCTCGTCTCAAGCACAATTCCCTGAATGCTGAGCTTCTGCATTGCACCAGATGCAGGGATGGTTGCATCTACAGGACTTGATGGAGGAGAAGAGACGCTTGGAAAAGCCCAGCTTTGCCATAGGGCAGAGGGAGGGGTTGCCTTAGGTGTCGTGGAAATAAGGTGCCAGCTGAGGTTAGAAGTTGAGAGCCATGAATAATACTGCTTGTGGTATACACCAGGCATGGGCAAACTTGGGCCCTCCAGGTGTTTTGGACACCCACTCCCACAATTCCTAACAGCCTCGGGCCCCTTTCTTTTCCCCTTCAGCTACTCAAGCAAAGGGACCTCAGGCTGTTAGGAATTGTGGGAGTTGAAGTCCAAAACACCTGGAGGGTCCAGTTTGTCTACTCCTGGTATACACCCTGCCTTTGAGTATGATATTGAATTACACTTTCCTGCCACTTGAATCTGTCTCCATCAGTGATACTGAAAAGGAACATCCATCATGCCTAAAGGCAGGGCTGGCCCTAGGTAATTTTCAAGTGTAAGCAAACAGTATTTTGGCGCCCCTCCCCAGCCAATCACTAAAAAAATGAAATATAGAAGATAGAGGTGCATGTGCAAAGTGCATCCCTATGTCATTCAGGAAATGCTTGTGAATCAGCAATCAAAGTAGTGTCAGGCTGCATTAATTCTACAACACAGATGCACTTAAGGTGGGACACAATTGCCTCTGAGCATGTGCAAAGTGCATTCTTATTTCATTCAGGGAATGCTTATGAATCTGCAATCAAAGTGGTGTCAGGCTGCATTCATTCTACAACACAGATGCATTTAAGGTGGGACACAAATGCCTCTGAGCAAAGTGCATTCCTACTTCGTTCAGGGAATGCTTGTGAATCAGCAATCAATGTATGCTTTCAAGGAGCACCTGTTCTCCACCATAGATGCACCCAACACCTGGGCACCTCTGAGCATGTGCAGAGTGCATTCCTCCTCACTCCCTCTCTGACTCACCCTGGTGAGCTTCACCCACAGGCCCTGCCCGTTGCAGTGCTCTTTGCACTGCAGAGACAGGAGCTCTTGCACAGCTCTATAGCGCCCCGTCCAAGGGCGCTCCCCTTCCCGGCCTTGTTACCACTGGGGCTCTGCCAGACCGAGAGCAGGCTTGGGCTCAGCGCCCCGGACAGGCCCAGCCCGCTGGCATCCTTGCAGAGCTTGTACTGCACCTCCCTGGACACAAAACACATCACGGCTGGGGGTGGCTCCGCCCGGCGAAGGCACTCCTCCACCTCGCTCAGGAAGTGCAGGTGGCCCAGCAGCTGGTGTGGATATCCGCCCCCCAGGGGAAGCAGCATCGCAGCAGCCTCCAAGGTGGATCCCTCTGGGATACTTCCACCAGGGCAGCTGGGCTTCCTGATTGAAGCTCCCACCCGCCGGCTTTGCAGTCTACCATAAAGCACCCTCTATCCGCGTGGTAGGTGGGAGCACCTCAAGAGCGCCCCTCTGGGATTTGTGCTATATGCAAATGCTTATCTTGCCTATTGCTTCAGCCACCCCTGCCTGAAGGCAACAAGATATCTCACAGAGGAGACTAAGCTTGGCCTTTCTCCTAAGATGGGACGTTGTGCTGTTGCACCCAAGCTACTTTAAATGTGTCTTTAGCATTAACATACCCTCACTTACTGTCAGCATGGGGGATACTGGATTGTCTTCTTGTTTGAGCAAGAAACCCCACAGAATCAATGTCCATGCTATAGCTTTGAGGAAATGGAAGCGATTTATTAACTGGTCTTGGGTCTATCTCCTTACTTACTTACTTACTTACACAATCCCTTGTCCGAGTAGGATAGTCTTCCAAGATCAGTGTACTGGCGGTAGGTCTGTAGGTGACTGTGGAGCCCTATTCTTTACCTGCATGTTCTCCCACAGTGAGGACATCGGTTTCCAGGTGGAAGATGGTCTCGGTCGGGGTTGCCTTGACACGCCTTCCTCTTGGCACATTTCTCTCTTTTGCCCTCCATTCGTGCCTCTACAAATTCTACAGCACTGCTGGTCACAGCTGACCTCCAGTTGGAGCGCCCAAGGGGCAGGGCTCCCCAGTTCTCGATGTCAATGCCACAGTTTTGAAGGCTGGCTTTGAGCCCATCTTTAAATCTCTTTTCCTGCCCACCAACGTTCCATTTTCTGTTCTTGAGTTCAGAGTAGAGCAACTGCTTTGGGAGACGGTGGTCGGCCATCCGGACAACATGGCTGGTCCAGCGGAGTTGATGGCAGAGGACCATCGCTTCAATGCTGGTGGTCTTTACTTCTTCCAGCACACTGACATTTGTCCACTTGTCTTCGCAAGAGATTTGCAGGATTTTCTGAAGGCAATGTTGATGAAAACATTCCAGGAGTGGTATGTGACGTCTGCAGACAGTCCACGTTTTGCAGGCATATAACAGGGTTGGGAGGACAATAGCTTTACAAACAAGCATCTTGGTATCCCTATGGATGTCCCGGTCCTCAAACACTCTCCACCCAGGCACTAACTTGATTTCCCCACAACAAAGTCCATATTTAAAATTTGAAGGGTAACTAGGCTACGGATATGGTTTTTTTTTTTTTGTGGTTTTCATCATTCTTTTTCTTTCTCTTTCCAGACATGGGGGAGGAAATAGACTGACAGGAACAGGAGAGAATGCCGTGATAACCCTAGATTGGTCCTGCTCTGTGGGCTCTTCTTTCAGCAGTTGACTGTAGAGAACCTCGAGGAGACCTCTCATCTTCTGTTTACCGGTTTCAGTCACCCATTTCCCCTTTATTCATACTCATAAGCATAAACTCTGGACGGACTTGGTTGCATTGCCTTGAGGCTCCCATCACGTGTCTAGAATTGAGAAGGAAGACTACAGCATTCTCTTTACTGGGTGCCTTACCTTCCTTCCATATTTCTCATTTGGAGTCGTGACACCCAAAGCCCCTCTTTGCTGATTTTTTTTTTTGTCACTATGTTTGCTCTGCTCGAACAGCATTGATTTTGGACATGAAAAGGGAGCATGGGCAAACCTGATGTTCTCCATACTTATTATACCAAAGAGAAGAGCATTGCAACTGGAACTACTTTGCTGTGTCACTACTTCCAAAAAGGCTAGTAGACATAGCTACTTCTTGACAGTCACAAGAGTTTCCAAAAAACACCAAGGCGGTGCAAGATAGTTCGTTTCCTGAGGCTGAAAGGAAGCTGCGGAGTTCCTGCTGCAAAAGAGGACTAGATGTCAACGCTGGAGATGATGGGACAATATCATCCACTGCATCCGAAAGCTTTTTCTTCCAGGTTGTAGCATTGTTTGTTCCCACCACTGACATTTTGCCACCCAAAGTAACCGAGCAATTCTGGCCATCAAAGCCTTTGAAAACTCACAGCAACCCACAGCCTTTCATCTCTGTAATGGTAGGTCTGGTGCTGTCAGACAATTGGAAGGATCCATAGCTTTTGCATGCAGCAGCTCTCAAATTCATTTTGCAACATCTTATGTGTTCCTTTATGTCATCTCTTGATGTATTGCGAATCCCATGAATTTCATAGGATTTTCTTTGGCAAGGAATACTCAAGAGGTGATTTTGGCTATTCCTTCCTCTGAAATACATGCATAGGTTGCCCTGTGAGAAGTGTTGGACATGTTTGCCTAATGTAGAACTTTGGCATTCGGTTCAAGGTTGTGGAATTGGGATGGCAAATTTTGTGCTGATGCATATGCCAGTGCAGATATGATTGTGCATTTGGACTTACAGGAATTGCACATTCACATTATTTGGGCGCACCTCTAATGATGTGATCTTGCCATTTAGCACAAGACTGCATAGCACAATCATTGTGTGACTCCACGTGTGGAGTCTCAGTTGATGTTTCCAAGCTATTCTCATCATTGGATAGCATCAAGTGGGAAGGTTTCTGTCCTAGAATCAAAGAATTGTAAGAGCTGTGTTAGGGAAAACTACCCTAAAATAATAAAGCAGGGCATCCAAACACAAACAAGAAACAAAAGTTGAGCACCAGCAAACTAGCGAACAGAGTGCAAAGTGCCATGTGATGTGGCTGTCAAGAATTCAGAGCTTAGGAAAAAAAATATACAGTTGTGTTAGGGAAAACTAGCCTAAAATAATAAAGCAGAGCATCCAAAAACAAACAAGATATAAAAGTTGAGCATCAGCTCACTAGCGAACAGAGCGCAAAGCGCTATGTGATGTGGCTGTAAAGAATTCAGAACTTAGTAGGAAAACATACAGAGTCCAATCTTAAAAATCACAAAAGGTTTATTTATAACAATAAAGAACTAATTACATTTCTTAATAATCAAGAACTGAGTCTGAGCTACTAACACCCATCTCTTCTAAGGTCCAAGAGAGGGGAAGACAGACACCAATCACTACATCTCTCAGACACACAAGCAGAGAGAGATCTCAAAACACACAGCACATACTCTCCAGACTAACATGTAAGAAGGCAGAAGTCGGATTCAAAAAGCTTGCAGTAGAAAAGTATCCATTTTAAACAAGCAATCAGAGTGAGATCAGAAAGAGAGAAGAGAGAAGATAAAGATACATTCCCAACTGTCATTCAGGAGTATTCTTGAAAGCTTTCATGGCCGGAATCACTGGGCTGTTGTAGGTTTTTCGGGTGGTGTAGCCATCTTCTAGAAGCATTCTCTTCTGGCTTTTCGCCTGCATCTATGGCAAGCATCCTCAGAGGTTGGGAGGTCCTCACTACCTCTGAGGATGCTTGCCATAGATGCAGGCGAAACATCAGGAGAGAATGCTTCTAGAACACAGCCATACAACCCAAAAACCCTACAACAACCCTGTTATTCAGGAGACATGGAGGAAGGGAAACTCTTAGTCTATACCAGGCGTGGGCAAACTAAAGTCCGGGGGCTGGATACAGACCCCTGGGCACTTACCTCAGGCCCTCCTCACTTTCCCTGTTCGGCAACTCGCCGCATCCTTATGCAGAAAGAATGGGGGAGGAAGGCATGCAGTAGCTGAGAGCCCCTTGGATGCTTTCAGCCACCACGTGTCTCGCTCTCCTCCTGGCATAAGGATAGTGCGAGGAGCCCTGTCTTTATGCCGAGAGGACAGCTCAAGGAAGACATGGAGCGCTTGAGAGACCTTCAGAGCGCTCTTGGACATCACCTGTCTTGCTGTCCTCCTGGCATAATGCTGAGAGGACAACCTGAAGATGGGAGGGGTATGGTGAAGGAGGATCGGGGCAGTCAACGCCCTTCGTTGAGGACTTGAGACTTGGGCAGTGTGGGGTTGAATCCCATCAGTAAGGACGCCCAATGACCACCCCACCCACCCCTTACAATGCAGAGATACACAGTTGTGCTGTCGCATGCTGGGCCTGTGCATTAGACTGTAGACAGGACATAAATTCTGTGTGCCCAACGGGACGCTGGGGCTGCCTCAGATCAAAGGCCCTTAGATTCCCCCAAACAGAGTCTTTAGATTGCTTAAAGTAAATCCAACAAAGCTCTTTATTGATGAAACAAGCAGGTACTTTCAAATTTAACAGTCTATTGGCTCTTGCAATCTTGTTCACTGGGAACAGGCACTATCTTCATAACTGTATACTAACTAATGGGGAAATCCTTAACTTCTAATCTGGGCAGTCTGTACTTGCCTCTGTTGGCATGGTGCCCCTGCACCCGGTACCAACTGTGTCTGGCTTTTGCGAGTGACCCTTACCAAGCAGAGCTTTATAGACTTCCAGGGGAAAAGGAGTTCAGGTTTCGGTGATGGCTGTCTGAAGTCCCTCAGCAAAGGAGCTGTAAGGCTGTATGATCCTCGGCCAAGCTGTGGGCTGTATAACCCTGGCCAAGCTGTAGAGCCTTTTCTCCCCGGCCAAGCTGTAGAAGATGAAGCTTTCTACAGGAGCTCTTGGTTTCATGTCCTGTATGGAAAGCTGTGTGTACTGAACTCAAAAAAGGCTCCTATTCCCTCCAAAACTCAAAAGGGAGGCGGGACCAGGGAACCTAACTATAATTGACAGGTGGCTTGCCCTATGATTGCAGACAAAAGAAGCCACCTATCTGCAGAGTCCCTGAAACTTAAGACTGCAACAAACATTAAATGCAAAGCAAATAAAATTGGAGCTCCTGGTGCAGTTGTACCAGCACAACAGTTACTAAACTTCCAATCGATGCCCACTCAACCAGATCACAGAAATGGGAAGCCTTAGTTCTGATTAGGTTTGCCTGTTGGCTTTTAGAAGCAGTGGTGAAAATTTCCTCTTTTCTAAAATTATGAGACTGAATAGGTGCTAGCTGGGCAAAATCTGCTGGTCAGATGGTCCCACCCCTTCCTATACCTTACACGATACTCTAAGGTACATATACCTGTAGCTTCACCCAAAGAGTCGATGTGTCATTTCTTGCATTTCCATATACAGTCAAAAAATAATCAACAGGTTTAGAATTTAGTGCTGGAAATATGCCGAGATCAAGGTGAGCCGTTACATTTTTCTTCTAATGTCTACCACTTAAGGTGGCTTTATTTCCTTTTGCTACATCTCCCACCATCCTCTCATGGGAGGAAATTTCTGGAGATGATGAGAGTTACAGATTATAGCAGGCCTGGGCAAACTTGGGCCCTCCTCCAGGTGTTTTGGACTTCAACTCCCACAATTCCTAACAGCCTCAGTCCTTTTCCTTTCCCCCCTCAACCACTTAAGCTCCCTTCTTGAGTGGTGATGGCATGATTGTCAGCATATGTCATGTATCATGTTCGGCAGTTGATGGTGGTTGATGGTGGCAGGACTAGCAGTTGGCGATGGAAGGGTTAATGTAAGTCTTAGTTCTAAAGGGTTGCGTAATCTGTAAGTAAGATTACATCTGCAGAACATGATACATGACATATGCTGACAATCATGCCATCACCACCCAAACAGGGAGCTTAAGCGGCTTAGGGAGAAAACAAAGGGGCTTGAGGCTGTTAGGAATTGTGGGAGTTGAGGTCCAAAACACCCGGATGGGCCAAGGTCAATAGGAGTGTATTGAATTGTGGTTGGCCATGTGCGTCACCCAGGAACCCCTTTGCTTTCAGGTATTTCAAGCGATCTGGAAACTTTCAAATCAGAGCTTTTTAAATGAGTTAGCTATTTATGTGTTAGAATTCAGAGTCCTTGGTGCCTTTGGAGAACTAATAAACATTTGGTTCTTTTGGAAAATGTGTCCTTGGTTCCTCAGTGTTGTGTTGCTATACACCTCCGAGTTAACTGTGATGGGAAGATGGACCAAACCAATCCCCTGCCACACATTGTGGCCCAGTTTGTGTATATGTGTTTTGTGTGTGTATATGTGTATATATCTGTGTATATGTGTATATATGTGTGTTTGTGTATATATGTGGTTTTGCACATGCGTTGTAATGTATTTTTTCCAATTATTTTTATTTAAGTAGACATACATTTGCAAGTGTTTGTTGCATACGGTACAATACTTTCTATCTATTAATGTTCTATAATATTTTATCTGATAATATATTTCCATTTAGGGGTCACAGTCTACTATCCAAATAATACATATAAAGGTATCATAGACTCTTACATCTGCATCTTCCTTGTCTACAATCTTATAGGATCCTCTTTATACATTTTTAATTTAACTTTATTTTAAGGTGTTGAATCATTGGTTGCCATTCATTAACAAAGTTGTCTAATATTTCTCCTCTTAATAATGTAGTTATTTTGTCCATTATCAGAATATCTATAATATATTTTCCCCATTCTTCTAAAGGAGGTATCTCTGGGGTTTCCCAATATCTAGCATATACTATTTGAGCTGCCACTGTTGTGTAAAACAATTTTTTTTCCAAATTTTCTTTCTAATTCTTCCTTGAGCATATTCAAAAGGTGCATTTGAGGTGTTATTTTGAAATTTGTGTTTAACAGTTTTTCAAGGTATATATGGATCTGTTGAAGTCCAGTCCAGTCCAAAGGGAAATGAACATCTGCAAGGTCAGGTCCCGATCCAATGGAAGTCACAAGGAGCCAAAGCAACGGGAGCAATACGGCAGCTAATGCAAATATCAAAACAGTGCAGTCCAGTAGAAACCCACACAGTTCCAGCCCCCTTTGCTGCTTAAACCCAGAGCATAACTTACGTCCCAAAGTCTTCTTCCAAATCCGTCTTCTGTAGCACAACAATCCAGAAAGCGCCCAACAAGACACCTTGCCGATTGCAAAGTTACAATTGCAAACACTCCCATTTTAGCTACAACTCCTCATCAGAACTTGATTCAGCCAACACCCTTATCCCAGCTGCATCCTGTTATAACTCCTCATCCGAACTGGAGTCGCCCCTAGTTCGGCCCAACCCATCCCCAGCTGTGCCTCTTCCACCACTCCTGCAAGTAGTCCATCTCTGGTCTAATCCAGAAGTTCCCCAAGACCCATCCGTGCCTTCACTACTCCAACCTTCAAACGTGCCACTGCTTGTGGGTTCAGCAGAAATATCGTGAATCTGTTGAACCCTTGTCCAATCCAACCCACCAGACCCAGAGTCTGATATCCCATCATCCATATCATTTGCATCAAAACCTTCAAAAGAATCCTCATCTGTTGGCTCACTAAGTATCTCCCAGATTCTTTTCCTCTGTTGCTCTTCCTCATAGTCTTGCTCGCGAGTAGTTTTCCTGCCTCTCCTAATACAGCTAGTGTTACTATCACTGCCAGCAGACTCTATCACAACACAATAGGTTTTCCCAGTTTTTTGATATATAATAATATTAATGTATTAATAAATTATTATTAATTGCTATTATTAATATTAATACATATTAATATTTTGGTGTCCCTATTTCATATTATCCATATTGTCAAATTAGGTGTCTCGACTTACATTCGCGTCGGCTTATACTCGAGTATGTGTGGTATAACCCTCTCCCAACCCTCCCTTTCTTCAGGTATGATTCACCCAACCCATCTTTGGATAGGATGGATCCTAAGGAAGGCTCCTTCCTCTCCCCGTCTCCCCCAGTTGTTTATCTGATTGCTGGGGCCTCTCTCGTAAAACCAGCCAAGATTAGCAGGCAGCAAATCAATACTTCCTGTGGAGGAGCCATAAAAATATTAAAGTGCCTAAGTGCTGAAACACCAAAGTGCTTAATAAAAATAGCGAGGGGAAAAAGACACAACTGATACCAACAAGAAATCTTAATGAGGTATCATTGGAGTGGGGTGCGTCTAAAACGCTGAGCAATTACAGCCGGCATTGTTTTCAGCAGCCGCTGCAGATGAATGAGCAGAATCGGGAAACAGGGTTGGATTTAATTGGATGTGGAAGAAAGGAGGGATGGACCAGACTATTGGCGAAAGACATGGATGAAGGTGAAAGGCATGCTACATAAACAATCAGCTGGATCTAGATCAGGCACGGGCAAACTCAGGCCCTCCTCCAGGTGTTTTGGACTTCAACTCCCACAATTCCTAACAGCCTCAGGTCCTTTTTGCTTAACCCTTTAATACAGTTCCTCAGGTTGTGGTGACCCCCAACAATCACATTATTTTCGTTGCTACTTCATAACTGTAATTTTATTCCTATTATGAATCATAATGTAAATATCTGATATGCTGGATGTATTTTCATTCACTGGACCAAATTTGGCACAAATACGCGATACGCCCAAATTTGAATACTAGTGGGGTTGGGGGGGATTGATTTTGTCATTTGGGAATTGTAGTTACTGGGATTTATAGTTCCGCTTACAATCAAAGAGCATTCGGAACTCCACCAATGATGGAATTGAACCAAACTTGGCATACAGAACCTCCATGATGAGCAGAAAATACTGAAAGGGTTTGGTGGGTATTGACCTTGAATTTGGGAGTTGTAGTTCATCTAAACCCAGAGAACACTGTGGACTCAAACAATGATGAATCTGGGCCAAACTTGGAATGAATACTCAATATGCGCAAATGTGAAGTTTGGGGAAAATAGACCTTGACATTTGGGAGTTGTAGTCGCTGGGATTTATAGTTCACCTAAGAACATTCAGAACCCCACCAATGATAGAATTGGGCCAAACTTTCCACACAGAACCCCCATGCCTTGAAGGGACACACTGGTGTGAGCCTCCCTTTTCTTTCATTATTGGGAACGGATGGAAGTCAGACGGTGCTAAATCTGGACTGTATGGAGGATGTCATACAGTGGTGAGATCCAGACTCTGAAGTTCTGCTGTGGTGGCATGTGCACGCTTTCATTTCAGGCGTCAGCATCCTGGGTACCCATCATGCACAGATCTTCTGATAGCCAAGCAAAGCAATAATGTGACCCACACGTTCTTGTGAAATGCTGCTTACGCTTGAAATTTCTCTCCAAGTGATACAACAATCGTCCTGAATCAATCTGTCAACCTTTTGCTTGTGTTGCTGTCACAGGACGTCCAACTCTTTGTTTGTCACGCAAGTCAGATGTTCCCATCTCAACATCTTTAAATTTATTCGCCCAACGACGCACATTACTCACATCAACAGAATCACCATCAACAGCTTGCATTCTCTAATGAATCTCCTTTGGAGTGACACCTTCTGCTCTCAAAAATTCAACGACTGCACATTGCTTAAGTCGCATTGACTGGCAGTCCATGCAGGGTTCCATACTTTGCACTTTAACAACACAACCGTTCAGTGCTAAGGCTTCCTGCCAAAATGGAACTGTAGGGGAGAGTCTACTGAACAAGCCAGGCCCTGCCGTATACCAGTACTGCCATCTGTGGAAGAGTTACAAAGGTGGAGGCATTACTTTTAATTCAACCCTCGTAATTTATAAAATCTGGGGTTTATCGTGTAAAAACTGAAATTGTCCCTTACCACTGACTCCCACAAAAGACCAATGACTACTATTTCAGATCAAGAGAGTGATGCCAAAATTTTGTAGACAAGCAGGTAAGTAGCTGGTCTAAATCCCCCAATGTTTCTCAACCTTCCAAATGCTGTGACTCCTTTAATACGGTTCCTCATGTTACCGTGACCCCCAACCATAAAATTATTTCAGTTGCTACTTCATAACTGTCATTTTGCTATTGACCAGGACTGTGGCGCAGCTGGCTTTGAGTCAGCTGCATTAAGATCACTACTGACCAAAAGGTCATGAGTTCGGAGTCAACCCAGGTCGGAGTGAGCTTCTGACCAATTTGTGTAGCTTGCTGTTGACCTTTGCAGCCCGAAAGACAGTTGCATCTGTTAAGTAGGAAATTTAGGTACCGCTTAGGTGGGGAGGCTAATTTACGACGCCATAAAAATCTCCAGCAAGCCTACAAAGAATCAGTGTCACAAATGGCCAGTGGGGCAACAGCTCCCCTGGTGGCCAGAATACCCTCATTAAAAAGTTGGAATGTTAAATAGCCTCTGTGTGTCTTTCTATATATGTTGTGTGTCTATGGCATTGAATGTTTGCCATGTATATGTACATTGTAATCTGCCCTGAGTCCCCTGCGGGGTGAGAAGGGCGGAATATAAATACTGTAAATAAGAATAAAATAAAATATTGTTATGAATCATAATGTAAATAAGGCTTCTTGCCAAAATGGAACTGTAGAGGAGTGTCTGCTGAACAAGCCAGTTCCTGCCGCATACCAGTACTGCAATCTGTTGAGGAGTTACCAAGGTGGAGGCATTACTTTTTTTCTGCTAAGGCTTCCTGCCAAAATGGAATTGCAGAAGAGAGTCTACTGAACAAGCCAGTTCCTGCCGCATACCAGTACTGCCATCTGTTGAGGAGTTACCAAGGTGGAGGCATTACTTTTTTTCTGCTAAGGCTTCCTGCCAAAATGGAACTGCAGAGGAGAGTCTACTGAACAAGCCAGTTCCTGCCGCATACCAGTACTGCCATCTGTTGAGGAGTTACCAAGGTGGAGGCATTACTTTTTTCTGCTAAGGCTTCCTGCCAAAATGGAACTGTAGAGGAGAGTCTACTGAACAAGCCAGTTCCTGCCGCATACCAGTACTGCCATCTATTGAGGAGTTACCAAGGTGGAGGCATTACTTTTTTCTGCTAAGGCTTCCTGCCAAAATGGAACTGTAGAGGAGAGTCTACTGAACAAGCCAGTTCCTGCCGCATACCAGTACTGCCATCTGTTGAGGAGATACCAAGATGGAGGCATTACTTTTTCTACTAAAGCTTCCTGCCAAATTGGAATGGTAGAGGAGTGTCTGCTGAACAAGCCAGTACCTGCCGCATACCAGTACTGCCATCTGTTGAGGAGATACCAAGATGGAGGCATTACTTTTTCTACTAAAGCTTCCTGCCAAATTGGAACTGTAGAGGAGCGTCTACTGAACAAGCCAGTACCTGCCGCATACCAGTACTGCCATCTGTTGAGGAGCTAGGTGGATGCATTTCTTTTCATTCATATGGCTAGTAAAATAGGGATGCCAGTTACTTACCTTGACTTTAACTTTTATGGTGGCTGTTTTGGAGTCTTGACTTGTAGAACTGCTGCAAATGAAATTCCTTTAAAAAGAAGGGGGGAAAGAGGCAGGTGTGCTCTCAAAAAGGGGAAAAAAGCCAGAAGGTAGACCATTTGTCACACCAAACAATGTAGAAGCGAGGAGGGGATATTGCTGACAAAGGGCAAAGAAGATGAAGAAAACAATGTGCTAAAGCAAACACAGCATCCAACAACAGTGTATTACAGCATTTAATGATCTGGAGGAGCCGAGCGTCTGACTTCCAAACCAACAAGGGGGAAGAGAAGAGTCTCAGGCTGGAACAAGGTGGTTTCTATTGGATTAGAGTACACATTTTTCAGCAAAAATGCATTCGGGGTGGTAGCCAAAGGGCTCTTCCTGACACTAATGAGACAGGTTCCTATGGTTAGCAGATGCCTGCCAGCCGAACGGGGCTCAGCAAGCACGGCTGTCCTTCGGCTGCCAAAATCACCTTGCATCATTTGATGGTACCTATACGCCTGTTGAGCAATTGAGGGGTTTGTTACAGTAATGTGAGGCTCTACCTTCCAATTCAGAAGTCTGCCATTCAAACAGCCTCGTCTTGCCAGGAACGGGGCTTTTGCTTCTCCCACGTCGGGAATAATTCTTTCTTAACACAGAAATGCTGGAACACTCTGTTAGAGCATGTAAAAATCAGTTGGTGAGTGTGTTAACTGAAAATTGCAAAGCATGAAGCTGATTGGTTGTGCCATGCCCAAGAGGCTAGCTGAGACTGGGAGTTTTGGCAACAGTTACATATTTAGGCCTTAGCTGCGTAGGAGCTAGCAGAAAGACAGTTCTTGCTTCTGGGCTGCTGGAAGGAGATCTTCCATATGGACACCTAAAGACTATTTGTGTTGCAATCCAGATCAGGAAACAAGACCATAAGATATTAATTCACCACACTTGACTGTAGGAAAAACAATCCTTTTTTATTGATAAAAAATGGTTACAAAATAGAGGAAAATACAAAGTCCAAAAAGCCACAGTAAAATTCAGCAGTCAGGAATATCTATGAACTAGATCAAAATTCCAAAAGCAACACTAGAAAAACCTGGAACCTGTTAGCATCTCACTAATTGTACTTGGAAACTAGAAGCCTCTGGGAATGAAGGCCATGGGAGCCAGGAAATCTGCCAAGGTAATGCCTCAGTCTAAACGATGCTTGATCTAACGAGAGAGCCCGGGGAGAGACACTTAAAACTAAAGAAACTGTTTCGAGACAAGCCTCCAGGCTTTGAAGCCTGTGCCTCCCTTTCCTTTAATCTGCTTGACCTTCGCAGACTCTGCGATTCACTCCTATTTTTCCAAATCTGTCCTTTTCTATCCTCATTTAAAAAGGCAGGTGCTAGCTCCTCTGGAGAGCTATCATCGCTTGATTCAGAAATATTCCCATCTGGATGTGTAGTTTCACTTTCCAAGCCAGTGACCTCAGAATCAACAGTTTCGACAGTTTCCAAACCATCAGGGAAAACTACATGTTCAGTAGCCTGTTCAGTTGCATCAGGAAATACAATCAGAGAATCAGGTTCAGGTTCACACGCAGGTTGAACCCCAACAATTTGAATCTCTCTCAGTGGACATAGTGTGGGTCAGTGCAACTGTTCGCATGGCTGTATATATGTTGCTCTGCATTACAAAGAGTAAACTCTATTTCGCAGATAGGTTAGATCCTATCTATGTCATTTATTGTATATATTTTATGTTCTTATGTTTTTGATTTTGTTATACCTTGCCTTGAGCCATCAGGAGAGGCGGGCAATAAATAATAGTAAATAATAATAATAATAATAATAATAATAATAATAATAAATTTTGTCAGGAGCAACTTTAGAAACTGCAAGTTGCTTCTGGTGTGAGAGAAATGGCCGTCTGCAAGGACGTTGCCCAGGGGACATCTGGATGTTTAACCATCCTGTGGGAGGCTTCTCTCTTGTCTTCGCATGGGAAGCTGGAGCTGACAGATGGGAGCTCACCCTTCTTCCCAGATTCGAATAACCAGCCTTTTGGTCAGCAGTTCAGCCAGCAGAAGGGTTTAACCCATTGTGCCACCAGGCCCCAATAATAATAATAATAATAATAATAATAATAATAATAATGGCAGTTTCTAGCAAAAATTGAGAGCCAAATTATTATTATTATTATTATTATTATTATTATTATTATTAAACTTTATTTGTACCCCGCTAGCATCTCCCGAAGGACTTGATGCGGCTTACAAAGGTCAAGGCCTCAACACAACAACAACAGACAATAACAATACAATGCAAAGCAAATTAAAAACATAAGCAATAACAAAAACAAAACATTACACTATTACGCAATAAAAACCAGGGCCGGGCCAATGAAGGGTACAGGTTAAAAAGTGCTGGGTGTAAGAGGTGATATGTTGGGATTCTGGGCAAGTGCAATGTGCAGAGAGTGTTAAACTCTAATAAAGTGCTTCTGGGACATAGTGCTGGAGGTTATCCTATTCAGGAAAGGCACATCGGAATAGCCACGTCTTCAAGTTCTTCCTAAAGACTGCCAACATGGGTGCTAGTCTAATGTCTTTGGGGAGGGTGTTCCAGAGTCGGGGGGCAACCACAAATTGACAAAGAAAAAACGTGGCTGTGGCTCACAAATGGAACTCCGAAAAAGGAGACAAAGGAGGGCCTGATTCTGGCAGCCGAAGAACAAGCCTTTAGAACCAATGCCACCAAAGCCAGAATTGAAAAGTAATGACAGATCCCAAATGTAGACTCTGCAAGGAAGCAGATGAAACAATAGATCCCAACCTCAGCTGCTGCAAGAAGATCGCGCAGACAGACTACAAGCAGAGGCACAACAGCGTTGCTCAGATGATTCATTGGAACTTGTGCCACAAACATCATCTGCCTGCGGTAAAGAACTGGTGGGATCACAAGCCAGAAAAAGTTACAAAGAATGAACACGCCAAACTCCTCTGGACTTCCGGATTCAGACAGACAGAGTTTTGGAGCACAAGACTCCTGACCTCATGATCGTATTAAACAACAAAGTATTGCTCAGATGATTAACTGGAAGTTGTGCCACAAACACCATCTGCCTGCGACAAAGAATTGATGGGTTCACAAGGAAAAAATTACAGAAAATGAACACGCCAAACTCCTCTGGGATTTCCGGATTCAGACAGACAGAGTTTTGGAGCACAAGACTCCTGACCTCATGATTGTATTAAAAAACAAATTATGGATCATCGATGTCGCAATCCCAGGTGACAGCAGGATTGCAGAGAAACAACTGGAAAAGCTGACACGATATGACCCCAGAGATCCCAGAGATCCCTCCGTTCTGAGGACCAAGATCTATTAGAAATTCCCAGGGTCAAGACCTTGCATCTAACAGCAACCAGACGCAGAGCCTTCACAGCAGCGGCACCATCACTCTGGAATACTCTGCCACCTGAAGTCCGTGCCTTGCGGGACTTACCAGTAAGACATACCTGTTTCGACAGGCTTTTAATGTTTGATACTGCTGTGTTTAAATTGTTTTAAATTGCTTTTAAATTTTGTTAGATTTTAGCCATTCTTGTAAGCCGCTCCGAGCCCCAGGGGAGTGGCGGCATATAAGTTCGAATAATAAATAAATACATAAAATAAAGATTGAACTGGCACAAGCCAGTCAAGGTGGTCCCAGTGGTGATCGGCATACTGGGTGCAGTGCCTCAAGACCTTGGCCTGCACTTAAACACAATTGACATTGATAAAATTACCATCTGCCATCTGCAGAAGGCCACCTTACTGGGATCTGCATGCATTATTTGCTGATACATCACACAGTCCTAGACATTTGGGAAGGGTCCGACGTGTGATCCAATACAACAGCCAGCAGAGTATCTGCTGTGGACTCATCTTGTTGTGTTTCTAATGATGATGATGATGATGATAATTGTAGGTCTCCAATTATGAGAAGGCAAGATTTGTTGGCTTTGAGGGACTTTAAGTTGGCATGAGGAAAGGGCTGCCACCTACCACCCCAATCTTTCTGCTCTATAGACGCCCTTCCTCCTGTTTCCTGCTCATGGAAACAGCATTCGATCATCTTTCTTTTGCTGCTTGCAGACACAAACACCCAAATAACCACATCATCAGGAGGCTGAACAAGCTTGGCAGCACAATATATTTGGAGGCATTAATAATGAAGCTGGGTATATACATTACATTCATTCACCTGTGTCACCAGCTTGCTGTAAGCGGCACATTACCGAGCCACATTTTGCAATGCTCATTAAGTGGCCGGCGGGCTAATTATATAATTAAAAGAAGATAATTTCCTACGTTAGTCCAAAGGCCATTATTAAGCTCTTTTTAATTGAATGGGTCCTTGGGTATGTGTAGTTGTGTATGTTTTTTAAAAAAATACCCATTCATTGTGAGTCATTTCCAAGGACGGTAAATAAAATTTGGTGGCACAGGAGCAAAGGAGAGGCTGCTGATGGATTTGGGGCTTGATGGGCTTAGCTTATGTCTTTTCATAACATAGCCTCGGTATGAAAACAAATTGATTTTCCAAGGATACCATAATAACTCAAGTGCAAATCATACGGCCCATAATGGCAGAAGCGTTCTAAACTGGCATGAATCCAAAGAGGCTGAGGCTTTGGAAAGTTTGATTTTTTAGAAAGTAAGTTCAACATGCATCCTATCTCATCCTGTAAGCCAGGGGTGGGTCAGTAGAATTGAGCAGCCACTGCATTAGCTTTACAGTGTTCCCTCGCAACTTTGTGATTCCCTTTTTGCGGACTCACTGATTTGCGGGTTAATCCACACAAGACAGAGTTACTCCTGGTCAGTCCAAAGGCTGAACAAGGCATGGGGTTACAGGCTATGTTGGATGGGGTTACACTCCCCCTGAAGAGCTCCTGCTGTTAGCTCTAGCTTCTGGCAATCTAGCAGTTTGGAAACATGTGAGCGGATTATTAGGTACTGCCAGAGGCGGCCCTAGGTAATTTTCAACGGTAAGCAAACAGTATTTTGGCGCCCCCCCCAACCAATCATTGATATATATATTCTGTTTGTCGTGGGAGTTCTGTGTGCCATATTTGGTTCAATCCCATCATTGGTGGAGTTCAGAATGCTCTTTGATTGTAGGTGAACTATACACCCCAGTAACTACACTTGCCGCACTTTCACCCTTGCCTGGCCCGCTTTGGGTGCGGAGGCGTGCCTGAAGACCCCGGTGTGTGCACCAAAGGTCACCTCTTCTCCTGACTTTCTCCTCAGCCATTTGGAACAAGAGAGAGAGAGAGAGAGAGAGAGAGAGAGGTGGAGATGCCCACCTTTCCTGAAGGTAGGCGCAAAAACAAAGGAGGGAGCGGAGGTGGGAGATACCTCCAGCCGGAGGGGCTCTCTCTCTCTCTCTCTCTCTCTTGGTCCCAATGGCTGAAGAGACAGTCAGGAGAAGAGGCGACTTTTGGTGCGCACGCTGGGTCTTCAGACACACCTCCGGACCCGAAGCGGGCCAGGTGCGGCGGCTCCGCCTCCTGGCCCACCCGCAAATTGGGGAGAGGAGAGGAGTTGGTGGAGCGCCGGGGGATCAGGAAAGGGAGCCGGTCATGGGGAAGGGATCGAACGCGGAGAACGATTGATTGCTGGCTCTGCTCACGCACCTGGTGGCCGGGTGGAGGAGGAACGAGAGGGGCTAGGCGAGGCTCAAGGGCCCGGCCCCTTTGGGAAGAGGATCGCCCTGCAGTGAGGCAAGAAAGCCGAGGCTCCCCCCGGACTGCTAGGGCTGTTGTGAGCTGAGGGGGCGCTCCTCAAGTGGCGGTCAAGGGGCATTTACAGAGGCGCCTCTGCGCCCCTGGCAAAAATAAGTGTTCTGCGACCGCTTACTTCGCGTAATGGATGAGCCGCCCCTGGGTACTGCCTTGGTGGGAAGGCAAAAGGTGTCCATGCAGCATGACCAGGAGGGTTTACGATCAACAGGTTCCTCGGCATGGAAAAGTGGAATAAGAGCACTTCCCCATGGCCACAGTTGACCATCACCTCTACTTGCCGGAGATAGAAAGGGACGTCTTTGCGTTTTTTTGGTGTATTGTATGTCATTGTTCACTGTAAAAAGGGCATTGAATGTTTGCCTATATATGTGTATGCTGTAATCCACTCTGAGTCCCCTTGGGGAGATAGAGCGGAATATAAATAAAGTCTATTATTATTATTTTGCCAGGGAAAAAGGAATGATTTCATGGCTTTATTAGAGACACCAAAGGGATTTTTCAGCAGTCTTGTCAAAGGAGAAGCCAAACTGATGGATTTGAGGAATGGCAGGTAGAGAGAGGTAACTTATTATGGCATGAAAGCAAGATGCTTCTCCAGCAGAGCTCAGCAGGAATGCTGTTTGGCCAGGAAGGCAGCAGCGGGGAAATCACTTCGGAGGAGAAGAAGAAATGAAAATGGCTCTGATTTGAATTTGGGGTGTGGACAGCAATGTTATTTCCGTGGGGTATATTGCACATAGGTGTGCTGTTCATGGGCTAAATCCAGTTCAGATCCAGGGCTCAATAACCTGAATTTGCATCTGGGTTATTTCTGGTAAGAAAAAAAAACCTTAGACTTGCCAACTCCTCCTACACACTCATTACAGCAAAGATATTATGGAAGCGAGCGCAGCATTTTTCTGAATGAAGCACAGAGTATTTGAGGATCGGGACATCCATAGAGATACCAAAGTGCTTGTTTATAAAGCTATTGTCCTCCCAACCCTCTTATATACCTACGAAACATGGATGTCACATGCAACTCCTGGAATGATTCCATCAGCGTTGCCTCTGAAAAATCCTGCAAATTTCCTGGGAAGACAGGCGGACAAATGTCAGCATGCTGGAAGAAGCAAAGACCACCAGCATTGAAGTGATGCTCCTCCACCATCAACTCCACTGGACCAACCACGTTGACCGAATGCCTGACCACCTTCTCCCAAAGCAGTTGCTCTACTCCGAACTCAAGAATGGAAAATGGAATGTTGGTGGACAGGAAAAGAGATTTAAAGATGGGCTTAAAGTCAGCTTTAAAAACTGTGGCAGAGACACTGAGAACTAGAAAGCCCTGGCCTCTGAGCACTCTATCTGGAGGTCAGCTGTGACCAGCAGTGCTGTAGAATTCAAAGAGGCATGA
This sequence comes from Anolis sagrei, assembly GCF_037176765.1. Lineage (NCBI taxonomy): Eukaryota > Metazoa > Chordata > Lepidosauria > Squamata > Anolidae > Anolis > Anolis sagrei. Next base: position 30,810,595 of record NC_090029.1, on the reverse strand, counting down.
ATGGAGGGCACAAAAAGAGACTGAAAGATTTAAAGTTGGGCTCAAAACCAACATAAAAACTCTGGCATAGACACCGAGAACTGGGAAGCCCTGGCCCTTGAGCGCTCTAGCTGGAGGTCAGCTGTGACCAGCAGTGCTGTATAATTTGAAGAGGCATGAATGGAGTGTGAAAGAGAGAAATGTGCCAAGAGGAAGGCGCATCAAGCCAACCCTGACCAGGACTGTCTTCCACCTGGAAACCGATGCCCTCACTGCGGAAGGGAGAACATGTGAGTCAAGAATCGGGCTCCACAATCACCTACGGACTCACCGCCAGGACACCGTACTTGGAGGGCAATCTTACTTGGACAATGAGGGATCACCTAAGTAAGTAAGTATGGAAGCCCTCACTGGTGTAAGTTTCTGGAAATTATATTGCATTTCCAAACTCTCTTGAGAAGTTGAACTATGACTTCTATCCAAAGGTAAGAAACAGAAGTCTCAGAGAAAACCTTCGAGGCTTCTCCATAAGAGTTAACGTCAGCATTATCTAATAGATGAAGTATCAAGAGTGGGAAGCGAAAGATAAGTGTGGGGAGAAATAAAGGAAATTCTAGACACGCTTATACACCATAATCAGTCCTGCAAAAATACATTTGTAAGCGTTCTTTCTTTAGAGTTTCTGGGTCCCAGAAGGCCGAGGTGATGGATGGAGGCGAATGGCTGTGTGTATTCGACGGTGCGCCACCAATCAATAAGGGAAACCTGCGAGGTACCCCTGGCTCTGCTATTGGCTTCGATATTTTATTCCACAATATGATGGGTGTTTGTTCAGTTCCACCTGCCACACACCACACTCACACACAAGATTGTTTTATTCCTCCCACAGGGTTTCCTTGAGAAATGAGGTTTTAATGATAGATTAGGAAGGGAGGGCAGCCGCGCATGGCTCAGCGCTCCCCTAATTATTGGTATTGTCACCAGCCCTTTCAAATGGAATATGCTAAATAACCCTTGGTGTACCACAACTTTTATGTCAATGACAGGATATCAGCTGCTGAGTTATAAATCCATTCTGTCTCATTTCCATGTCAGCCCACCACTTCCAAATGCACCGACCTAGGAATCTTGGCGGATGATTACAGCCAAAGAGAAAGCTAACCTCAAACTTTCTTCCCTTTGGATCAGAAGTGGAGTTCTACAGGAGTCTGGCAAGAGAGATCCATCACCCTGAGGTCTTTTTAAAACTGCTGTATGACCTGCCTTGCTTTCCTTTTCTCCATTCAGAGCCCCTGTCTGCTGCGTTTTCAGATGCTCAGGCTGCCAAGCAACACACTCAGATGTGGTTGCCGTGGGTGAATTGCTCATCCAGGAGACATTAAAGGCACATTAAGGTCCCTGAATTGCTCCAGGCCAAAGCATCATTACAGGCTCATTCACACTAATCAGGTAGCAAACCCACTGCAGCGCGATGGCGGAAGAGCGCGTGCCAGAGCAATTGGGTTGAACAAGCTTTACGTGGTCAACGAAGCGTCCATCATGCTGGCCGGGGAATCTTTGGGCAAGGAGATCCCCACGAGGCCTTCTTTCCAACTAAGTGCACCTGTCACCTCAATGACACTGTAATTGCCCTGCCCAAAGCCTAAGAAAGTTACTTATCAGGTCTACAACTCCCTGGATCCCCAGCTATCAAGGTTGCAGGAAGACCTAAGACATGATAATCAAAATGTCTCCAAGCTCAGTTTGTACTACTTTCCAGAGTAAGAGAGACATCAAACTGAAGTCGAACATGACCCCTCCCAATAAAAGATAGTAACTTATAGTTTTGCTAAGGACAAGGACACCAGACTGGATAATAAGGGTTAAGCCTTGGTCAATTTGCCAAGACACCAACACCAACATCACCACCACCACCAACAACAAGAACCCTTCCCATGTTAGATAGTGTGTATCATTTAATCAAGGTTTTTATGCCCTATTTTCATATATTTATAGCAGAAGGTAACAGATTTGTTACTGAGAAACCATCTCCCTTTACACTTACTTACTCTCTTGAACTTCTATGGGACTTTTTTCCCTTCTGAAGGACTCTTTTGCCCCACATCATAGAATCATAGAATCATAGAATCAAAGAGTTGGAAGAGACCTCATGGGCCATCCAGTCCAACCCCCTGCCAAGAAGCAGGAATATTGCATTCAAATCACCCCTGACAGATGGCCATCCAGCCTCTGCTTAAAAGCTTCCAAAGAAGGAGCCTCCACCACACTCCGGGGCAGAGAGTTCCACTGCTGAACGGCTCTCACAGTCAGGAAGTCACAGTCAGGAAGTCACAGTCAAGGACTCTCTTTCCCATTATGGACACATTTTCTTCTATTGACCTTCCTATATATATATTATGAACCATGGACACATACTGAGCCATGATCAAGGCTCTTATCAATGTCTATGGGACTTTGGTGGGAGGGATAAGTGGGTATATTTTCTACACTATGGTTTCTATATTTCTCCCTGTATACCTGACCTTTACTTGACCCTTCTGCCCTATTCCCTTTTATTAAAAAATGTATAAAAATATAAGAAGCCACTCTTTGTGACCCTGGAAAGAAGGAAATCCTCTGTTGAAAAGAACCTTATCAAAAGACTTATTTGCATGAACCATACAATGGGAAGCCACCCTGGGGCTCGGAGTCAGTCCTCCCAGTGGATGGTGCCCACTTGGCATTGATGATCATATCTCAACAGGACAAAAGGGCCTTAGAAAAGCCACAATTTGTCCTGATCTGTTCTCTCCGTTATCTTCCAACCACCAAAACTACAGCCAGGATTACCCCATTGTCTCCATATCTCAGCTCAAGAAAAAAACGGATCCTGGCCACCTCGCCAGACATCAATGTTTATTACCACCCATCAAAGACAATAGGCTGGCTGGCTAAAAGGCCCCCTGAGGACTCGCCGACCACATGGACACCACATATTTCCATAATCCACTCAAGTTCTCATTGTTTCCCTCTCGTCAGCTGCAAAAGGTCACCTTACTGGGATCTGCATGCATTATTCACCGATACATCACACAGTACTAGATCCAATACAACAGCCAGCAGAGTGATCTTGTCTGCTGCGGACTCATCTTGTTGTGTTTCAAATAATAATAATAATAATAATAATAATAATAATAATAATAATAATACATCACACCATCCTAGATGCTTGGGAAGTGTTCAGCTTGTGATTTATGATCTTGTTTGCTGTGACATACTGTGTAATAATAATAATAATAATAATAATAACAACAACAAAAACAATACAATGGAATTACTGGTGTCATAAATCCCTAAATCAACCAATGCAAAGTCATGGAGTCTTATCCTCCCCTGAAGACCTAGTCCAAAGCCAACTGCTATATCCTCTTGATCACACTGTGATATTGCTCAGGCATTTATGTCCTGGCTTTCATCTGCAAAAAGTGAAAAGGTTTGCAATGCAAAATCCTGAGCTTTAAACGAAGCTGTTAGATTTTGTCTTTTTACATATTGGCGCGAGGTATGGGGCACCACCAACAAGCAGTAGGTCTTCCAGGTGTTTAAAAATTGATCTGGATCTCCATATTAAGTAGGTACAAATGAGCAGCAGGGTCTTAGAGCTGCAAATGATTAATGCAGTTGCGTGTTCAGGACAATTGGAACATTCCTTTCTGTCTGTCTCTCTCTCTGTCTCTTCCCCCTTTTCCTCTCCCTTTCTCTCTTTCTTACTATTACAGTCCTATTTTAAAACCCCAGGATTACATCTGGCGGAATTAATATAGAGCAATATTTTAAAACTAATTTGCTCATGGAGTGGAGGCCGCTGAGATGAGAACAGCAAAGCATGCGGGATGGTAATCAGATATATGCAAACGTTGGGCTGCGTAAGATTACGCTGACTGAATATTGAACTATATAAACAAACTTAAGGTTTTAATACCATCTTGGGATTGTTGTGTTTGAAATGGGGAGGAGAAGGTGACCAGGTGAAATAAGGGTGAGGGCTCCTGTAGCTTTAATTGGTTGCTAGAATGGGTCGCACTCCACTTACCTGACAGTAAAGGTAAAGTGATCTTGTGTTGTCGAAGGCTTTCATGGCCAGGATCTTTGGATTGCTGTGGGTTTTCCAGGATGTATGGCCATGTTCCAGAAGCATTCACTCCTGACGTTTCACCCACATCTATGGTAGGCATCCTCAGAGGTTGTGAGGTCTGTTGGAAGCTAGGCAAGTGGGGTTTATATATCTGTGTGCCGCACACCAGAGCAGGAATACCTCTGACCTTAAACACCACACCAGCTTGGTAAAATCAGCAAGCAGTTTATTGAAGAATATAAGTAAGCAAAGTAGTAAGATTAGCAAAACAGTAAAATTCCAAAACAAAGGTTAGTCTGTGAGCTTCAAGGCAAAACAAGCTCCATAGGTATAGAAATCCATGAAACAAAGCAGCATGAAAAATCCAATACACAAATCAGGAGCTTGGCACAAACTTGGTACATGAAACTGAGAACACTTGAGAGCAAGGCTAGACATGAAATTCCAGTGTTGACCCAACTGAGGCAACTCTTTCCCATGACTCAATATAAGGCTTTTCCAGATCCAAAAACCTAAAGGAATGCATTTTGGTTGACCTTACCACCGGATAAAGGTTTGTTATCTCTCTTCTCCAGTAAACAAACTGATCTTTGTGCCTGAGCACTCTGTCTACAAAATAGGGCTGTCCAACCACCGAAAAATTTGTTTCTAAACTCGATTCGTTTTAGGGGTTTTTTGCGTTTCGTTATTTAAAAGAATTCTGAAATTTTTCTTTTAAAAAGTTCGATATTTCCAAAATTTCGGAAATTACAAAACAATTTTGAAACAATAACGAATTGATTTGTTAATGGCGGACGCGATTGCGCAATACACTAAAAAACCCTCCAAATGGGACAGGGGGAACTTCTGAAGCTTCCCTCTCCCTCTGTTGTTGACTGTTGGTGTGATAATTTTTTTAATCACTGATAAAACAAACAACGACTATAAAACTTGCACCAGACATACGGAAATAATAATGAAATAATAACGAAATAATAACGAAACAATTATGAAACAATTTCAAAACAATTACGAAACGAGTTGGAAAAATTCGTTTCGTTTTTTAGTTGCTCCTAAATGGTTCAATATCGCTTTGTTATAAAAAAATAACGAATTAATAACGAATTACGAAATTAACGAACGAAACCGCCCAGCCCTACAACAAAAGTCTTTGTCAAACCCCCTGCCAAGAAGCAGGAAAATCACAGGAAAATCACAACCTGATGGCAACCTGAGTTTCTCCAGAAGCACATTTGCAAAAAGGCATCAGGAATATTCATACAATCATAGAATTGGAGACTTAGAAGAGTCCTTGTGAATAATCCAGTCCAACCCCATTCTGCCAAGAAGCAGGAAAATTGCCTTCAAAGCACCACCGACAGATGGCCACCCAGCCTCTGTTTAAAAGCCTCCAAAGAAGGAGCCTCCACCACACTCAAGGGCAGAGAGTTCCACTGCTGAACATCTCTCACAGTCAGGAAGTTCTTCCTCATGTTCAGATGGAATCTCCTTTCCTGTTGTTTGAAGCCATTGTTCCATTGCGTCCTAGTCTCCAGAATAGCGGAAAACAAGCTTGCTCCCTCCTCCCTATGACTTTTCCTCACTTATTTATCCATGGCCCTCATCATGTCTCCTCTAAGCCTTCTTTTTTTCGGGCTAAATATGCCTAGCTCTTTAAGCTGCTCCTCATAGGGCTTGTTCTCCAAAGCCTTGATCATTTTAGTCACCCTCCTCTGGACACTTTCCAGCTTTTCGACATCTCTTTTCAACTTTGGTGCCCAGAATTGGCCACAGTATTCCTGGTAAAGTGGTCTAACCAAGGCAGAATAGAGCATGGGGAGCATGACTTCCCTGGATCTAGACACTAGACTCCTATTGATGCAGGTCAAAATCCCATTGGCTTTTAAAGCTCCTGCATCACATTGTTTAACTTTTCCCCCACGAGGACTCGAGGATCTTTTTTACACATGCTATGTCGAGCCAGGCACCCCCCATTCTGTGTCTGGATTGCCTACATTGGATGGGTCAGATCGAGTGGCCTCTTGTGTTCCCTTCCATGCAAGATATTTGTTCCAAAACAAGGCAGAAACCGTCCTTGGCAGAGAGGGGCGGCCAGAGCGCAGGCAATCCCTCTGCTCCTCCGGCAAGGAACTTGGACCTGAAGGATGAGATTTTTAATTAAGCAGTCATATAATTGCCCTTCTGCTTTATGAGGCTCTAATACAATTCCAAAGTGGATAAACTCACATAGCTGGTGGCAGGGTATTTTATCACAATGAGGGAAACTGGATTGCAGCCGAGAAGAAGAGCGGCTAATAATATTAGGGCTAATAGGAGGACCCAGAGTTGCTCACATTAAGGCTGTCGCTTGGGTTGTGGGAACGCTGAAGCAAAGGTTGATGCCTTAGGCTCCTTCCAAACAGCTGAATAAAACCCCACATTTTCTGCTTTGAACTGGAATATATGGCAGTGTGGACTCAGATAATGAGGAAGCCACAGGAAGGAGGGAGCAAACTTGTTTACTGCTTCCCTGGAGATTAGGACAAGGAACATTGGCTTCAAACTACAAGAGAGGAGATTCCATCTGAACATGAGGAAGAACTTCCTGACTGTGAGAGCCGTTCAGCAGTGGAACTCTCTGCCCCGGAGTGTGGTGGAGGCTCCTTCTTTGGAAGCTTTTAAACAGAGGCTGGATGGCCATCTGTCAGGGGTGATTTGAATGCAATATTCCTGCTTCTTGGCAGAATGGGGTTGGACTGGACGGCCCATGAGGTCTCTTCCAACTCTTTGATTCTATGATTAACCCAACTCAAAGCAGATATTGTGGGATTTTCTGCCATGCTGTTCTGGGTTATATAGTAGGCTTTTTGATTTTTAAAAAAGTGGTTCAAAACTCATTTTGGATGTAAGTGGCGCTGGTGGTTCGATCTGGAATTGAATTCAAAATTTTTCTATTTTTTTTTAACTTTCCAAAATATTTGAAATTTCCAAATTGCTTCATTAATGGAGGATGCGATTGCGCAATATGTGAAAAAACAGCCCCCCCCCCCCAAAAAAAAAGCCTTTTTGGCTTTTGGAAGTTGATTTCACACCTTTAAGAAGGAAAATATTTTGACTATTTGGCAACGCATGGCAAACTGAGGAAACAAACTGCACCCGTACACCCCAATATTACCCACCCACGCGTCACCCACCCGTCCCAAACCCCAACAGCAAAAACACACAAGCGGCTGCAAGGCAGGCAGCCAGCCAGGCAACAGGCATTCTCCCTGTCCTGGTTCTCCGCTGCCCTGCTCTTCTTCCTCTTCAACAGCAACAACAGATACTGTCTAATTATGATTTATGTTTAATTGTGGTTTTATTATTGTGGTTGTTATGATTTGGCATCGCGTCAGTGTCCAATTTTTGGCACTGAAGTTTGTCAGTTATGTGTAAACCACTTTGAGTCCCCCTAGGGGTGAGAAAAGCAGTATAGAAATACTGTAAATAAATAAATAAATAAATAAATAAATAAATAAATAAATAATAATAATAACAACAACACACAAGTGGCTGCAAGGCAGGCAGGCACCAGCTCTGCTCCCAGCCCTTCTCTACTTGCCCTGCTCTTCCAACCGCTCTGCTTCCAACCTCTCTTCACAACCTCCCTTTCTCTTTCCCTTTCCCTTCCCGGGCTCACAATGAGCTTCTGAGCCATGTGCTGCCCTTTACATAGCGTGATGGCTGCTGTGCCAAAACCCCAGAATGCAAGCTGTTTGCCTCCATACAAGTCAGTTCCGACTCACTTCCCGAGTCGGAAGAAAAATGGCGAGAGAAGCTTCGGAAGGGCAAATGGACTTCCGGTTTCCTTAAAAACTCCAAAATTGCTTCATAAAGGTCATTTTTCTGACTTTATTCCAAATTACGAAGATTCCGATGGTTCCTAACTATGGCTATTGTATAGCTGTGTGGAAGGGCCCTTCAAGTAAGGCTTGAAAGTAAACGTGACTTGAAATCATTGCTTCCAGACTCCCAGAGGTGTTGGGTGGATTCAGTGCTTTGGGAATGGCATTCTTATTTTATTTTATTGCATTTGTGTGCTTTGATCTGGGGCGGGTCCTCAAAACTGTTGGAGCATGAAAGGAATCAGTTAATGTGTGTGTGTCAACTGTAAAATTAGATGCATTAAACTGATTGGTCAGACAATGCTCGGGAAGCAGGCTGAGCCTGGGATTTTTGGATACTGTTACATTTTTGTTCAGGCTTCAGCTATGCAGGTGCTTGCAGAGAGAAGGAAAGAATGGTCGCTAATTCATCCCCTGCTCCTCTTTTCCTATTTAAAGCAAAACTCTTGGAGCATGCAAGGAATCAGTTAATGTGTGCGTGTCAACTGTAACAATAAGATGCATGAAGCTGATTGGTCAGACAATGCTCAGGAAGCAGGATGAGCCTGGGATTTTTGGATACTGTTACATTTTTGTTCAGGCTTGAGCTATGTAGGTACTTGCAGAGAGAAGGGGAAAATGGTCACTAATTCAACCCCTCTCTTTTCCTATTTAAAGAAAAAGTCTTGGAGCATGCAAGAAATCAGTTAATGTGTGCTGTGAACTGTAACAATAAGATGCATGAAGCTGATTGGTCAGACAATGCTCGGGAAGCAGGCTGAGCCTGGGGTTTTTGGATACCGTTACATTTTTGTTCAGGCTTGAGCTATGCAGGTGCTTGCAGAGAGAAGGGGAGAATGGTCGCTAATTCATTCCCTGCTTCTCTTTTCCTATTTAAAGCAAAACTCTTGGAGCATGCAAGGAATCAGTTAATGTGTGTGTGTCAACTGTAACAATAAGATGCATTAAACTGATTGGTCAGACAATGCTCGGGAAGCAGGCTGAGCCTGGGATTTTTGGATACTGTTACATTTTTGTTCAGGCTTGAGCTATGCAGGTGCTTGCGGAGAGAAGGGGAGAATGGTCACTAATTCATCCCCTGCTTCTCTTTTCCTATTTAAAGCAAAACTCTTGGAGCATGCAAGGAATCAGTTAATGTGTGCTGTGAACTGTAACAATAAGATGCATGAAGCTGATTGGTCAGACAATGCTTGGGAAGCAGGCTGAGCCTGGGGTTTTTGGATACTGTTACGTTTTTGTTAAGGCTTGAGCTATGCAGGTGTTTGCGGAGAGAAGGGGAGAATGGTCGCTAATTCACCCCCTGCTCCTCTTCCTATTTAAAGCAAAATTGGGCTGGGCAGTCAGATAACAATCTAACATGATAACCAAAGCTCAGAATACTGGAATGTCTAGTCTACACATTAGCGACCGTTCTCCCCTAGAAAAAAGGGCTAACTTTCCCTGATGTTGCTAATATAGCAGCATGAAATAACACAGAGCAAAGATCAGCATTTTAACAAGCGGACCCCAGGTGTCCTCCGATTGAAGAGTATTTTATATAATTCCCTGAAATGTGTTTTGTAGCTCTCTCTGCAGCAGTGATATCCATCTCTTTCCTTGATTTCGGCACTTTGTGGAATTTTGTGCAAAGGGGAGGGCGGCCTGGAGAACCAAAAAAGAAAGAAAGGAAGAAAGAAAGGGGGGAAAAAGAGAGAGGCAAAAGCAGAAAATGAAATAAATATTTCACCAGCTGTCGGGTTTTCAAAGGCACAAGATGAGTAACCTAATTCAATCAAACACCCGCTTTGAACTGCCGCCTTGTTATTTCATAAATATGGGAGGGATTTTTTTTTACAAGAAGGGGGAAAAAAAGAAACAAGAAAGATTTGAAGCGAAAGAGAGGAACATCTGTTTAAAAAGGAGTCATTTGGTTCATTTTTATGTCTCGGCCTAATCTCAGCATGTAGCATTTGCCGCACAAAAAATGGAACGGAGGAGATGGAATCCGACAAAGAGGGAAAGAACATGCAACCTCTCAAAATTCCTCATCTTGTTCGTTTTGCGGGGAAATAACATCTTTCAGAGATGTTTTAACCATTTTGTTTTCCCTGGGGGAGGAAAATATTCTCTAACAATGAGAAAAGGGCGCAGCTTCACTGCAGACTTAATGCAGTTTGACATCACTTTAACTGCCATGGCTCAATGCTATGGGATCAAGGGAGTTGTTGTTGTATGAGGTCTTTAACCTTCTCTGCTAAAGGATGCTGGTGCCTCACCCAACCAACAAGTCCTAGCCTCAGGCCCCTTCCTTTTCCCCCTCAGCCATTTAAGCTCCCTGCTTGAGCGGTGATGGCACGATCGTCAGCATAGATGAAGGAGCACCCGGTGGCACAGGGGGTTAAACCCTTGTGCCGGCAGGACTGAAGACCGACAGGTTGCAGGTTCGAATCCGGGGAGAGGCGGATGAGCTCCCTCTATCAACTCCAGCTCCTCGTGCGGGGACATGAGAGAAGCCTCCCACAAGGATGATAAAAACATCAAGGTCATCCGGGCATCCCCTGGGCAACATCCTTGCAGACGGCCAATTCTCTCACACCAGAAGCGACTTGCAGTTTCTCAAGTCACTCCTGACACGACAAAAAAAAAAGCATAGATGAAATTATGTCCTTTCTGGCAGTGGCTGATCATTTGTGTAAATGTTAAACATTGATGGAGCAAACATGCTCCCCTGAGGCAGGCTGTCCTTCTGTCTTTGCTATCTGCTTCTCTGACCCTGGTACTCAACAAAAAAGCTCCTGTTTTGTAGCAGGTTTACTGTGAAGTGGGTGAGGTGGCAATCCTTTGTGTGTGTGTGTGTGTGTGTGAGAGAGAGAGAGAGAGAGAGAGAGAGAGAGAGAGAGAGGAGGGGTAAAGAAAAGGGCCTGGGGCTGTTAGGTATAATGGGAATTGTAGTCCAAAACACATGGAGGGCCGAAGTTTGCCCATGTCTGGTGTAGATGCCCCCACAAAGTGGTTACAGAACAGTTTCTCTTTCCTCTTCCAGTTTTTATTTATAGCCACAATAATAATAATAATAATGATGATAATAATAATAATAATACTTTATTTGTACCCCGCTGCCATCTCCCCAAGGGACTCGGTGCGGCTTACATGAGGCCAAGCCCACAGCACATCAATAAACAAGAAGTAGCTCCAACACTTAGCCACCTTCATCACAAAAGTCCATGGCTTACAATTTTTAGTTCTCCAAGTGTTTGGGACTTCAGTTCCCAGAAGCCCAAGTGAAATGGGCCAATTGTCAAGAATTCTGGAGCCCAAAAATATCTGGAGGATCACAAGTTGTCCTACGGCTTATCATACAAGATCTGGTGGATAATATTTAAGGAAAATTCTGAGAATTAGATAGAACATAGAAATGGAAGCAGAAAAAAATATCAGATTTCATTGACAAGGGGGATTTATTCTTGGAAATCTTTGCTCTGTTCTAAAGGAAATGGAGGACCACTTTGGAAGTGGAATGATTTCCCCCTTGGAGACACTTTGTGGTCCATCTTCCATAAACGATGTGTAGTTTAGGGCAGATTTTCACCAGGGATGGAAAACTTGTTCATCTGAATGGTGTTAGACTACAAGTCCCATAATCTCTCACCATTGCACTGTTGCACCCCATGCCTGGAGCCACCTGTGACCGCACCACCACACCAGAGTGTAGAGTATAAGCAAACAGTTTATTGTAAAATATATGAAAAAAAGCAGGAAATAAGAAAGGAGAGGGATAATCCAGGAAATAAGAAAGGAGAGGTGATAACCACAGAGAAATCTATATAAATAAAAATGTAATGTTCGTTCATGGGAGTAACATAACTATAAAACCACTGGACGAATTAGCACCAAATTTGGACACAATACACAGATCAGGCCAACGAGTGACCATCACCCATGAAACCACTGAAAAACACAGCAGAAGAGACTTTAAAAGCAAAAAAATACATTACAAAGCATGGGCAAAACCACATATATATACAAACACGCATATATACACATATACACAAATATATATACACACATACGCATATATACACACAAAAAACATATATACATAGACTGGGCCACAGCAACGTCTAGCAGGGGACAGATAGTGTCTCATAAAAATCCAAAGGTAACACAGTCCAGGAATAGCCAAATCTCACAAGTACAGCATTAATCCATAAACAAAAAGTATACTTAAAAACACTGGGGCAATATTCACAAAACAAGAATATAGAAAACTTCCAGAATCCAAAACCAGGACTTGACACAAGAACTCAGGCCTAGCTTCTCACTCGAAAGCCAATGTTGCCTGAATTAACTGTAAGGTAAACAACTGGTTCTTAATAAGTGCTCATAAAATCATGTCGTTTCCCACAAATTTTCTTTATCTCTTTCCCAGAACTCTCTTGGACCTACGGAGCCAATTCTCTGCTCTGAACTGTAAACGAAGACTTTTGCTTATCTCCATGACACCAGGTGCTTTCCCTTCAGAGTTTTCTGTTTCACTTAATTCTACTTTCCTCAACCCCTTATCTAATGATGTTGTTTCTGGCTCCTGTGATTGACCTTGGCGCTTGGCACTGTCACAGCCAGTTTCATTTTCCTGGCCTGAATCTTCAACACTTTGAACCTGACCTGAATCTGCATCACTTTGAACCCCAGGAAATCCCACAATCCCTTTTGAATCATCAGTGAATCCATCATCAGCCCCTGGCTGCTGAGTTACAACATGCACTACCTGGAGGCTGATGGAAGTTTGAGTGTTGCAGGACCAAGAGAGAAGAACTAAAGAGAAGGCTAAAGTCTTTGTAAAACAAGAACTCAATGGTTTGACCACGTTGTCAAACTGTGTTAAAGTTGCATTCTTGATGCATCCTTAGAGTCCAGGAAAGCTGATATGGGGAAGATACTTTTTAGACGTTTACTGTATTATTAGTTGGCTAGTTGTAGAGGTCACCATTTGCTGCTTTGTCCTCAGGCTGGAAAACATCTTGGACCGGCTTGATAGAGGCCAGGGTTTTCCTCTTCCCCAAGTTCTTCCTTCACCTTGACGTTTCCTTGGCCAATACAGGCTCAAGGCTATGAGGTTATTGAGGCCTTTGCACTTCTGCATATACATAGCCCATTGCTCCCATGTTTTTCCCCATAGTGCACACACTCCACTTAAAGATTTTATTTTTCAGCCTGGAGAGCATGCATCAAGCACGACTGACAGGGCAGCATATAGGTAATGAGCTGAGAAGGGAGCATTTTCCAGTGCAATTAATTCTCAAGTGCGTTGCAACAGGGCAAAGATCTAATATTTGCCTTTTTGCCTTCATAGGACGAGCTGAAGTGGATACAAACAATTATCCCGCCAAGATCCATCGCCAGAACGCCCCATGGATTGGCACCACTAGCCCATTAACAACTCCTTTGTAGCTTAATCATCTGCCTTTAAACTGATTAATTATCTTTAAATACCTTTGCATGCAACTAAAAAACCGTTGCTCTTCTGAGATATGGAGGACGGCCTTCTGGAGCATATCTTAATTGACAAAGGCTATCATGTTGTTAGAAGGGAATGTTGCGTTTCAGTGCACACCACAACCCAAAATGACCTCCGATAGAAGCAGAGATGCCCTTATCTTTTGGTTCTGTGATCATAATTTGCCCTCACTGATTAATATTCCTCTTTTTCTCTACACCAATGGATCCACTAAAGCTTTCCAGCCTGAGACCAGCAGGCAACTCTGATATGCTCTCCCTTTGTCAAACTTTCCAAAGCTATCTTATGTGAGGATTGGCAGTTTCTTTCTCAGTGTTCCAGGGACCAGGACTCTATCTGTGCTAATTGGGCTATCTATCTATCTATCTATCTATCTATCTATCTATCTATCTATCTATCTATCTAACTATCTGGCATGGTTAGGTACCATCGGAATCTTTGTAATTTGGAATAAAGTCGGAAAAATTACCTTTTTGAAGCGATTTTGAAGCTTTTAAGAAAACTGGAAGCCCCTTTGCCCTTCCGAAGCTTTTTTTGTTATGACTCAGGAAGTGAGTCGGAAATGATTCAGCTTTTCCCTGCTTCTGGTCCCTGGCCTCAGCTCAAGCCAGAGAAGCCAGTTTTAAACCAGAGAAGGAAGGAATTTCCTCCGCTTGCTTTTCCCCGCTTCTGGTCCCTGGCCTCAAGTCAGAGAAGCCAGTTTTAAACCAGAGAAGGAAGGAATTTCCTGGCCTCTGCTCAAGCCAGAGAAGCTAGTTTTAAAACCAGAGAAGCCAATTTTAAACCAGAGAAGGAAGGAATTTCCTGGCCTCGGTTCAAGCCAGAGAAGCCAGTTTTAAACCAGAGAAGGAAGGAATTTCCTGGCCTCGGTTCAAGCCAGAGAAGCCAGTTTTAAACCAGAGAAGGAAGGAATTTCCTCCGCTTGCTTTTCCCCGCTTCTGGTCCCTGGCCTCAAGTCAGAGAAGCCAGTTTTAAACCAGAGAAGGAAGGAATTTCCTGGCCTCTGCTCAAGCCAGAGAAGCTAGTTTTAAAACCAGAGAAGCCAATTTTAAACCAGAGAAGGAAGGAATTTCCTGGCCTCGGTTCAAGCCAGAGAAGCCAGTTTTAAACCAGAGAATGAAGGAATTTCCTCCGCTTGCTTTTCCCCTCTTCTGGAATAAAACAACTACTTTCAAAGTAAAGACCACCCAATGAAACAGGAAATAGCACTTTCAAACCATTAACAAAAGGATTCAGAAGTCTCTGAAGTTTTGAAAAGTTTTGAACTTTTTTTGGTGAAAATCGGAATTGACTTTAGAATTGAACCACCAGCTGAAACGAGTTCTGAACCTTTTTTTTAATCAATCAAGCCTACTATCTATCTATCTATCTATCTATCTATCTTTACTGAAAGCTCTCCGGATGGCTTTGGGACAAATATCAGTCCATGGATCACCCGTGATGTCCCACCTGTTGGAGGTCTCATCAGATGAGTAACAACAACAACAACAATATTTATTACGGTCCATAGACCCATCAATAAAACCAACCATCAGTAAAACCAACAGTCATTATAAATTCTCCCATCTCAGGAGATGTCCATTGTGCAAAATACATGGTTTCAAGTAATAACCCTATTGGAGGTTAGTTGCTCTCTCAGCCTTGTTGCCACTGCGAGGATTTTTGCGACTATGATTTTAGTACCCATAACTTGAAAATATTTTTTAATCACAAAAACAAGTTTTGATTTTGCCATTTTATATATGTATACTTTATTCTCCCATTGCATTAGACTTGAATATGAATTTTGGTGTCAACCCAGAGGACCCTGGAACCAGACTCCAATGTATACAAACGTCTATCTATCTATCTATCTATCTATCTATCTATCTATCTGTCTATCTATCTAATTCATGTGTACACACCCACACATATTTTTCACATTCATATCCTAACTGTTTACCTTTCATTATTTCAGAGAGCTAGGTCTTACCCTTCCCTTCTGTCCTACGTTTTACTAAGGTTGATGCATCTTCCCCTCCCATAGGCCCTGATGAATGGCCTCCGTCCTCCACTTCTGCACTTCCCTTACAACCAAGACAGACCTGACATTTAGACCATGGCATTTCAGTGAGACAACAAGGCACTTCTACTAAAAATACCTTTCACAACGGACGGATCCATTCCTGTGACAGACACTTGCCCCCGCCCCACTCGACCAAGTCCTCTTCCTGCAGCTGAGTTAATCTTTTATAAATACTTTCCCAATGATTTCTTCCATCGCAGCTTTTGATGACCTTTGGAGAACAATCTCATGCCACGTATCCGTTCCCCAGAGGCCCTTCTCGGCTGCTTTGGAAAACCTATTGCTAGGCAAGTGGACAGGTCAGATCACCTTCAGCATTTCCCTCTTCTTTAGTCCCACTCCCCATTCAGGTATTATACTCTAAGATGAAATTTATTTGGTACTAGTTTGGGTAACCGGCGGTGCCCGGGTCATTTGACAAAGGCATTGTTTGTCTGTGCTTCTAGTTTAGTCTAGATCCAATGCTGTCTGTGTTCAGTGTGTGTGGGTAAAACTACAACTGCCATATGCAAGCCCCATCGTCAATAGTCCATCCTCTTCTGAACCACATCAAGATGTAGAGTCAGTCATGGGGGCTCTGTGTGCCAAGTTTGGTCTAGATCAGTCACTGGTGTGGGTTGCAGTGGTCTCAGGAAGTGAGTGAAGGTACTGCAAGTCCCATTGTCTGTGGTCCATTGTCCCACAAACCACACCAGGATGTAGTGTGGGACATGGGTACTCTGTGTGCCAAGTTTGGTTTTGATCCGTCACTGGTGTGGGTTGCAGTGGTCTCAGGAAGTGAGTGAAGGTACTGCAAGTCCCATTGTCTGTGGCCCATTGTCCCACACACCACACCAGGATGTAGAGTTGGTCATGGAGGCTCTGTGTGCCAAGTTTGGTCTTGATCTGTCTCTGGTGTGGGTCACAGTGGTCTCAGGAAGTGAGTGAAGGTACTGCAAGTCCCATTGTCTGTGGTCCATTGTCCCACAAACCACACCAGGATGTAGAGTTGGTCATGGAGGCTCTGTGTGCCAAGTTTGGTCTTGATCTGTCTCTGGTGTGGGTCACAGTGGTCTCAGGAAGTGAGTGAAGGTACTGCAAGTCCCATTGTCTGTGGTCCATTGTCCCACAAACCACACCAGGATGTAGAGTTGGTCATGGAGGCTCTGTGTGCCAAGTTTGGTCTTGATCTGTCTCTGGTGTGGGTCACAGTGGTCTCAGGAAGTGAGTGAAGGTACTGCAAGTCCCATTGTCTGTGGTCCATTGTCCCACAAACCACACCAGGATGTAGAGTTGGTCATGGAGGCTCTGTGTGCCAAGTTTGGTCTTGATCTGTCTCTGGTGTGGGTCGCAATGGTCTCAGAAAGTGAGTGAAGGTACTGTAAGTACCATCATCTATGTTCCTGCTTTCTCCAAAACACACCAGAATGTAAAGTGGATCATGGGGGTTCTATGTGCCGAGTTTGATCCAGTTCTGTTATTTGTGGGCATCACAGTGGTGTGTTGGAGGTGTATTGGATGAAGATACTGCAAATCCCATCATCTGCGGTTGGTCCTCCCACCAAACCGCTCCAGGACATTAAGTGGTCCACATTGGGTCTGTGTGCCAAGTTTAGTCCAAGTTTGTCATTCATGGGGGTTGCAATCATATCTGAAAGTTAGTGAAGGTACTGCAAATGCCATAATCCATGGCCCATACTCCTCCAAAACACACCATGATGTAAAATGGGTCATGGCAGTTCTGTGTGCCAAGTTTGGTCCAGTTCCATCATTGGTGGGCATTGCAGTGGTCTGTGGGAGCTGAAGCAATTGAAAATATTGCAAATCCCATCACCCGTGGTCCATCCTTCCCCAAACTGCACCAGGCTGTAAAGTGGGTCATAGGTTTCATGTGGCCTGTGGAAGTGGAAGTGGCAGCCAATCGGAAATAGTCGGATGGCTTCAGTGTTAATGGGAAATTGAGCTGTTCTGACTAAAGGAGGTTTCCTAAGGTACTGGACATTATTGGACATTACCAAAGGTTCAGCACTCTGGACAGATCTTCAATTAACTGAATGTGGAAGTGTTGCACTCCAGCCTGGAAACACCTATGACCACTGCACCACACAAGAGTCCAGGAGTTTATTATAAAGCAGTTTTCACTTAATTCCTTATCTGCTGTTGCTACTTCTTACTCCTCAGACTAATCTTAAGTTCAGCCGGCAACAATTTGATGCCTCCAATGTACACATAATAAAATACATAATAAAACCCAATAATTACATACATTTAAAACATTCTCCATAGCTACAGATGGTTTCTCCTGGGATCCCTTCTTATCACTCAGCTTTTCACTCAATTCCTTATCTACTGTTGCTACTTCTGACTCTTCGGACTGATCTTAAGGCCCTGCCCTTTCCAAACCAGATTTCTCACAGAGAGAAACATCATTTCCTACATCTGAATTTCCCAGACTTGAGAACTCATCACTTTGTGCCACAGAGAAGTCCATAATCCTTTCCAAATAATCAGTTAAACCATCAGCCTCTGGCTGACCTACAACAGGAAGTATAAGGCTATCTTTCCATAATTAGAAAAAAGCAGAATATCTTGTCTAGTTTGGCCCAGAAACCAAGTTCAGTACAAAGACCCAACTCTTCAGGATGCTCAACAAAGATGAATGTATTTCTGAGCGCATACTGGATGCGATTCTTTTGCCATAGAGTGCTGACTACTTCTATGTATCATCTATCGATAATCTCATATATCGTTGAAATGATCCATCCGTCTAATCTATGTATATCCTCCCTTTTGTTGATCTCCGTAGCTAAAGATGGTTTCTCCTGGGATCCCTCCTTATCACTCAGCTTTTCACTCAATTCCTTATCTGCTGTTGCTACTTCTGACTCCTCTGTCTGATCTTAAGGCCCTGCCCTTTCCGAACCAGATTTCTCACAGAGAGAAACATCATTTCCTACATCTGAATTTCCCAGACTTGAGAGCCCATCACTTTGTGCCACAGAAAAGTCCACAATCCTTTCTAAATCATCACCTCTGGCTGACCTACAACAGGAAGTACAAGTCTATATTTCCATAATTAGAAAAAACCAGAGTATATTGTCTAGTTTGGCCCAGAAACCAAGTTCAGCATAAAAACCCAACTCTTCAGGATGCCCAACGAAGATGAATGTATTTCTGAGCGCATACTGGATGCGATTCTTTGGCCACATCATCCATCAATCATTGCTCATATATCATTGAAACTATCTATCTATACCCTACCTTTCAACCTTATGGATTTCATGGTGGCGTGTGATTTGAAATAGAAACATGACAGTTTAAGGGGACGTCAATTAAAGCATCAATGTAGGAAGTCAGGCGCTTTTGCATTCGTTTTAATGATTTTCTTAAGATTTCTTTAACATCATTAATGCTAAAAGGGCTGTCAGGGTATTTGTAATGGGGAGAGATGGCTGCTGCTCTGAAGTGGTTCAAAAGGCGAAGATATTTTATATGATTTCATTCCGCCATCAATTATTTGTGTTACACTGTTTATCAGGCTGTAATGGCCCCTGGCGAAATGAAATATAGATTAAGTTAGGCCAGAGTCTTAAAAGGGTACAAGGCATTATCCAGATATCATTATGGATCAGGGATAGGACGCCGTGGAAAAGCAAGGGGCAATTTCCATCCCTATAACTCCCAGTGCTTCTTGGCAGAATGGGGTTAGACTGCATGGCCCATGAGGTCTCTTCCAACTCTAGGATTCTATGATTCTATGATTCTAGGAGTTGCATGTGACGTCTGTAGATAGTCCATGTCTCGCAGGCATATAGCTGGGTTGGGAGGGCAGTAGCATTATAAACAAACCCCTTGGTATCCCTACTAGGCCTGGGTAACAACGGAAAAATTTGTTTCTAAAATCGATTTGTATTTGGGGTTTTTTTTTTGTTTCGATATTTAAAATAATTACAAAATTTTCCTTTTAAAAAGTTCGATATTTACGAAATTTCGTAAATGGTAAAAAATTAACGAATCGATTTCCGAAACAATAACGAATCGATTCGTTAATGGCGGACGCGACCACGAAATACGCTAAAAAACCTCCAAAACCTTCTGAAGCTTCCCTCTCCCTCTGTTGTTGACTGTTGGTGTGATATTATAATTTTTTTTCACTAATTAAACCATAAAACTGGCCCAGACATGCGGAAATAATAACGAAACGGCCTCAAAACAATAACGAAACGAATACAATATCGAAATACGAAGCATTTACAAAACGTTTTTGAAAATTCGTTTTTTTTAATAATTGCTCCAGAATGGTTCGTTATCGTTTTGTAATTGAAAAAATTAACTAATTATTAACGAATTACGAATTAACGAAACGAAACCGCCCAGCCCTAATCCCTACGGATGTCCTGGTCCTCAAACACTCTCTGCTTCATTCGGAAGAATGCTGCACTTGCAGAGCACAGGTGATGTTGTATTTCAGTGTCAATGTTGACTTTGGTGGAGAGGTGGCTGCCAAGGGAGCGGAAATGGTCCACATTTTCTAATGTTACACCATTAAGCTGTATTTCTGGCATTGGAGAGGGATTGGCCGGTGAAACTGCTGGAAGAGCACTTTGGTTTCCTCAGTGTTCAATGACAGGCCGAGCTTCTCGTATGCTTCTGCAAAGGTGTTTAGAATGGCTTGTAGATCTTCTGAATGCGCCAAAAGATTCAACAACAGCATAGACACAAGGGTTAAATGTAAGGTTTCTAAAATAGCATCGTCTTGCTTTTCCAACACTCCCCCTCATTTCCCCTCTTCTCCCCCAAGAGGATATGCATGTCTAACGGCACATTTCATCTGGCCAGCCTCTCTGTAACGTTAATGGACCTTAGATGCATGCACTGGAGTAAGTCTAATCCCGGCAGACTCCAAGGCATTATCCTGCATAACTATGGCCATTCTTCACAATGGTTCGTTCCTACAGTTAATGATGCTTCCAAGGGACGAGGTGGGGTGATTCTTGGGCATTCATCTCCTCTTCTCCTAAGATTTCTGCCCCCAACATTGCAATTTAAAACTCGCAATGAGGATTAATGAAACTGTCCTGCATAATATA
Organism: Anolis sagrei; assembly: GCF_037176765.1. Classification (NCBI taxonomy): domain Eukaryota; kingdom Metazoa; phylum Chordata; class Lepidosauria; order Squamata; family Anolidae; genus Anolis; species Anolis sagrei. Next base: position 30,790,008 of record NC_090029.1, on the reverse strand, counting down.
GGGAGGAAACAGATAATATTAGCAAGCGATTGCAAGATGTATTGTCGAAGGCTTTCATGGCTGGAATCACTGGGTTGTTGTAGGTTTTTCGGGCTGTATGGCCATATTCTAGAAGCATTCTCTCCTGATGTTTCGCCTGCATCTATAGCAAGCATCCTCACAACTTCTGAGGATGCTTGCTATAGATGAAGGCGAAACGTCAGGAGAGAATGCTTCTAGAACATGACCATATAGCCCGAAAAACCTACAACAACCCAGATTGTGAGATGTTTGAAATCTTGGTATCTTATAGCTGTGTGAGTTCCTCTAAAGCAGTGTTTCTCACCCTATTCTAATGCCGTGACCCCTTAACACAGTTCCTCATATTGTGGTGACCCCCAACCATAACATTATTTTTGTTGTTACTTCATAACTGCAACTTTGCCACCGTTCTGAATCATAATGTAAATATCTGATAGGAAGGATGTATTGTCATTCACTGGACTAAATTTGTCACAAATACCTTAATTGTGGTGGGGTTGGGGGGACTGATTTTGCCATTTAGGAGTTGTAGCTGCTGGGATTTATAGTTCACCTAAAATCAAAGAGCATTCTGAACTCCACCAGTGATGGAATTGGACCAAACTTGGCACACAGAACTGCCATGCATGGAAGAGTTTGGTGGACATCGACCTTGAGCTTTGGAGTTGTAGTTCACCTCCATCCAGACAGCACTGTGGACGTAAACAATGATGGATCTGGACCAAACTTGGCACCAATACTCAATATACCCAAATGCGAACACTGGTGGAGTTTGGTGAAAATAGACTTGGTATTTGGGAGTTGTAGTAATTGGGATTTATAGTTCACCTACAATCAAAGAGCATTCTGAACTCCACCAATGATGGAATTGAACCAAACTTGGTAGACAGAACTCCCATGACCAACAGAAAATACTGGAAGGGTTTGGTGGGTATTGACCTTGAGTTTGGGAGTTGTAGTTCACCTGCATCCAGAGAGCACTGTGGATGAAAACAATGATGGATCTGGCCCAACTTGGCACAAATACTCAATATGTCCAAATGTGAACACTGGTGGAGTTTGGCGAAAACAGACTTGGTATTTGGAAGTTGTAGTCATTGGGATTTATAGTTCCCCTACAATCAAAGAACATTCTGAATCCCACCAATGATGGAATTGAACCAATGTTGGCACACAGAACACCCATGACCAAGAGAAAGTGCTGAAAGGATGCTCGCTAGCAGTGGAGTTACGATAGTGCAAGGAACTGCCTTGACATATGGAATGGAAAGACCATGAAAATAGGGAGGTTCATGGAGCTTTGTAGATTGTCTTCATGTTGTGTTTTTTGTTCCTTTTGCAAAAAAATAAATTAATTCCTGGAGTAAGCAAGCAAAACCTGACACTAGAGTTAGCTAAAAATACCATCTCACAAATCTTCAAAACTCCTTCTGCTAGTGGAGCTTGCTTGGGAAAGTGGGTCAGGATGAATCACCCTCCAGTTCCTTCTGACTCACCCAGTATCACCCTCCATGTCTCCAGTCCATGCAACTCTCAGATAAAAAGAGCTCTGATTTATTTATTTGAAGCCTTTTTTTGAAATAACAAAGGGCTCGTGGATCTACTTATCAATGAAAAAGAGAGCAAACGCTGTCCTTGGATGTTCAACCGAAATGACACAGAACAATAGGAAAAGGTATTGGGAGGGAAGAGGAAAAGAAAAGTCTAGTTGATAGTGACTCTGTCCCGTTCTCTCCTTCCTTTCGCAACACTAGAAGGAAAGGAAGCCCAGCTTTTCAGCATATCTGAAAAGGGTGTGCAAATCTTCATTTTTAAGTTGTATGTAATTCATAAGTTATGTATATACAGTGTTCCCTCGCTGTTTTGCGGTTCGCTTTCTGTGGACTCGCTGTTTCGCGGTTAGGGTTTAGAATTAATATATATATTAGGGCTGGGCGGTTTCGTTTCGTAATTTCGTAATTCGTTAAAAATTCGTTATTTTTTTATAACGAAGCGATATTGAACCATTCAGGAGCATCTAAAAAACGAAACGAATTTTTCAATTCGTTTCGTAATTGCTTCGTATTCGTTTTGTATTCATTTCAAAATTGTTTCGAAATCGTTTCGTTATTATTTCCACATGTCTGGGGCAAGTTTTATAGCTGTTGTTTGTTTAATCAGTGAAAAAAATTATAAATATCACACCAACAGTCAACAACAGAGGGAGAGGGAAGCTTCAAAAGTTCCCCCTGTCCCATATGGAGGTTTTTTAGTGTATTGCGCGGTCGCGTCCGCCATTAACGAATCGATTCGTATTCGTTTCGTATTCGTTTCGTATTGTTTCGTAATTTTACAAAATTTCGTAAATATCGAACTTTTTTAAAGAAAAATTTCGGAATTCTTTTAAATATCGAAACGCAAAAAACCCCAAAAAACGTATCGAGTTTAGAAACAAATTTTTCCGTGGTTGCCCAGCCCTAATATATATGTATTAGGGCTGGGTAACAATGGAAAAATTTGTTTCTAAACTCGTTTCGTTTTTAGGGGGTCCATTGCGTTTCGTTTTTTAAAAGAATTCCGAATTTTTTCGAATTGATTCGTTAAAGGCGGATGCGATTGCTCAATACGCTAAAAAAACCTAAATGGGACAGGGGGAACTTCTGAAGCTTCCCTCTCCCTCTGTTGTTGACTGTTGGTGTGATAATTTCTTTTTTTAATAACTGATAAAACAAACAACAACTATAAAACTTGCACCAGACATACGGAAATAATAACGAAACGATTTCGAAACGATTTCGAACCAATTACGAAACAAATTGAAAAATTCGTTTCGATTTTTAGTTGCTCCTGCATGACTCAATATTGGATCGTAAGCTAATTTAAATACGAATCAATAACGAATTACGAAATTAACGAACGAAACCGCCCAGCCCTAATATGTATATATATTTAATCCCAAAAATAAGTAGAGGTACGAATATTTCTGAAACTTGGGGGAATGATCCCCTGTTATCTTGTGTCATTGTATAAAAAATTCAAATAAATATTTCTATTTTTAAAGTGTTGTTTGTAAAGACTTTGAAAATTCCCTAAAAATCTGTGGATGAGTGAAATGTTCTGAAACTTGATGGGCTAATGGTGGTAAATGTGTTCTATAATGGTAGCGAGTTTCATGTTAATAGCTCTAACAATGAGGGAGAAAGAAGCCCCTGAAGTTTCCACATGGGCATAATTACTTAATGAAAAGCAACGAAAAAGTAATTTAGATAATAATAGTTACATTATTAAAGTTAGGATAATAATAATAATAATAATAATAATAATAATAATAATACACTTTATTTATATTCCATCCTTCTCTCCTAGTGGACTCGGAGCAGATTACAGCATTTGCATATGTAGTCAGATGTTCAATGCCTTTACGGTCATATACCATGAGATGCACAAACACAAACAAAGGTAGAGGCTTCTCCTTGCATTTCCAGCTTCTGGAAGCCACATGGGCACAATTACTTAACAAAAATTAATGAAAAGTATTGTCGAAGGCTTGTTGTAGTTTTTTTCGGGCTATATGGCCATGTTCTAGAGGCATTCTCTCCTGACGTTTCACCTGCATCTATGGCAAGCATCCTCAGAGGTAGTGAGGTCTGTTGGAACTAGGAAAAAGGGTTTATATATCTGTGGAATGACCAGGGTGGGACAAAGGACTCTTGTCTGCTGGAGCTAGGTGTGAATGTTTCAATTGACCACCTTGATTAGTAGGCCTGGGTAACAACGGAAAAATTTGTTTCTAAAATCGATTAGTTTTTTGGGGGTTTTTGCGTTTCGATATTTAAAAGAATTCCGAAATTTTTCTTTTAAAAAGTTCAATATTTACGAAATTTTGTAAATGTTAAAAAAATTACGAAACATTAACGAAACAATTACGAAACAATAACGAATCGATTCGTTAATGGCGGACGCGACCGCGCAATATGCTAAAAAACCTCCAAATGGGACAGGGGGAACTTCTGAAGCTTCCCTCTCCCTCTGTTGTTGACTGTTGGTGTGATATTATAATTTGTTTTCACTAATTAAACAAAAAATAACTATAAAACTTGCCCCAGACATGCGGAAATAATAACGAAACGACCTCAAACCGATAACGAAACGAATACATAACGAATCCGAAGCATTTACGAAATGAATTTAAAAATTCGTTTCGTTTTTAAGCTGCTCCAGAATGGTTCGTTATCGCTTCGTTATAAAAAAAATAACGAATTTTTAACGAATTACGAATTAACGAAACGAAACCGCCCAGCCCTATTGATTAGCATATAATGGCCTGACAGTGCCTGGAGCAAACTTTTGTTGAGAGGTGATTAGATGTCCTTGTTTGTTTCCTCTCTGTTGTTGTGCTGTAATTTTAGAGTTTTTTTTAATACTGGTAGCCAGATTTTGTTCATTTTCATGGTGTCCTCCTTTGTGTTGAAATTGTCCACATGCTTGTGTATTTCAGTGACTTTTCTGTGTAGTCTGACATGGTGGTTGTGAGAGTGGTTCAGCATTTCTGTGTTCTCAAATAAAATGCTGTGTCCAGGATGTCCCACCCTGGTCATGGGTGGGACAACTTGGGTTTGTCTCTTTGCCTTTTGCATGTTTTCGAATTGCTAGCTTGACAGGAGCTAGAGCTGACAGATGGGAGCTCACCCCGTCTTGTGGATTCGAACTGCCAACCTTCAGGTCAGCAGTTCAGCCAACCTTCAGGTCAGCAGTCAAGCAGCACAAGGGTTTAACCCCTTGTGCCACCGCGGCCCATAATGGCACAATGGGTAGTACGATAAAGACCGTGTCCAATTTCGCCAACACTTTAGAAACAATATTGCTAAACTGCCTCGAGTCACCTTCGGGTTGAGAGAGGCGGTATATAAATATGGTAAACAAATAAATGTTTCCCTATTCCCTAATTTCGTAATAAGTATTGAAACATTTGTTTTCATTGGGTTGTTGTGGCTTTTTTTGGGCTATGTGGCCATGGTCTAGAGGCATTCTCTCCTGACGTTTCACCTGCATCTATGGCAAGCATCCTCACCTCACTACCTCTGAGGATGCTTGCCATAGATGCAGGCGAAACATCAGGAGAGAATGCCTCTAGACCATGGCCATATAGTCCAAAAAAAACCTACAGCAACCCAGTGATTCTGGCCATGAAAGCCTTCGACAATACATTTGTTTTCATTGATCGCATGGGTCTAATATCTGATGATGCTCTGTTCCTTGTCCTTTCGCTTTCCCAACTTTTGGTCGTCCAGGTGTTTTGGACTTCAGCTCTTAGAATTGCTGACCGTTGGCCAAGTTGTCTGGATCTTCTGGGAGCTGTAGCCCCAAAGCATTTAGCCACAATCCTTATGTGTTCTTGCCAACTAAAGTGGCATCTCATCTCAAGCTTCTAAACCAAGATCTTGCCCTATGAGCGGTCCTTTGCCGAAATGCCTTCGATTCCCCCTCCGGCATTCAAAGCCTTCTCAAGCTTTCTTCTTCATAGAACACTGGGAATTGCTATCCCAAACCATGCAGAATAACGCTGTATTCTCTGCTGTTCTTTCCCCTCTCTGTCTGGAGAGAGAGAGAACCGCCTACAGATCTGTAGCATCTTATCCATTCACTCCTTCCCTCTCTCTACTGCATTTATTTTGCTACCAAAATGGAAAAACAGACATATATATATATATATATATATATATATATATATATATCTCAGTTCCCCAGCGTTTCCCTTTACCATCGGCAGCTCGGTGTGTTTTATTTTTATTTTATTTGGTTTTTTTTTCAAAAAAAGAAGGAAAGAAACTATTGATCCTCACAAAGCTTGTATTTTTTTAATCATTCGAACTGCCCGGAGGGGAAATGCAGTAGAAATTGTAGGAAGCTGAGAGTGGAGGCTGTGTGTTCGGAGCTGAGCAGGCCTCCACGGGCTGGGTTATGCGTGGTTCATCTGTTTGCGATAGAAGACATCATTGAATCACACAGTTGAAAGAGACCCCAAGGGTCATCCAGTCTAACCCTCTGCCATGCAGGAATTTCTTTACTTATTTATTTACTAGCTGTACCCGCCACGCGTTGCTGTGGCCAACCTTCCCTCCCTCTTTCTCTCCTTCCTTCCCTCTTTCCTTCCTTTCCTCTTTTTCTTTCCATATCTCTCTTCTTTCTTCCATCTCTACCTGTTTCTTTCCTCCCTTTCTTTGCTCTTTGGTTACATACTTCCTTCCTTCCCTATCTTTTGTTCCTTCTCTCCTTCCTTCCCTCTCTTTTTCCTTTCACTTTTTTATTTCCTTCTCTCCTTCCTTGCTTTTCTATCTTTCTTTCTTTCCCTCCCTGCTTCTCTCCTTCCTTCCTTCCTTCCTTCCTTCCCTCTTTCCCTCCTTCTCTCATTACTTCCTGACTGTCCCTTCCATTTAATATTATATTTATATCTTACATAGAAAGAAGGAAAGGAAGAAGGAAGGAGGGACATGAAGGAAGGAAAAAGGAAGGGAGGGAGGGAAAGAAGGGAAGGAAGGAAAAGAAAGAAGGAGGGACAGGGAGGGAGGGAGGAGAAGGAAGGAAGGAAGGAAGGAGGGAGGGAAAGAAAGGAGGGGGGTGAAGAAAGGATGGAGGGAAGGAAATGAAGGGGAAGGAAATGAAGAAAGGGAAAGAAGAAGGAAAGGGAGGGAGGAAAAGAAGAAAAGGAAGAAGGAAGGAGGGACAGAAAGGAAGGGAAGGAGAGAAAGAAGGAAAGGAAGGAGAAGGAAAGAAGAAAAGGAAAAAAAAGGAAGGAAGGAAAGGGAGGAAAGAAGGGAAGGGAGGGAGAGAAGGAAGGTCCTTCATTCAAGCACCGTGGACCTTTCCTCACCTCCTCCCGCTCCCCCTCCCTTTCTTCCTTGAAGTCCTTTCTGCTTTTGGTTTTCATTGTTTTTTTGAGTGGAGAACATACATTGGGTTGTTAGGGACATAGTGTCCAAATTTGGTGTCAATTGCCCCAGTGGTTTTTGAGTTCTGTGAATAGCACAAATGAACATTACATTTTTATTTATATAGATTTACGGCGTTTTTATCCCGCCCATTTCAGCCCGAAGGTGACTCAGGGTGGCGTACAGATTGTCAACAATTAGATGCCATATAGAATACATATATCCATAAAGACAATTAAAACACATCATAAATACATATAAAATCCATAAAAACTACAAAAATCAATAAAAATCCAATGTCTACCAATCCAAATTCCTCATCCGTTTGCATAGTCTTAGCCATTCCATGTTCGTATTACGATTTTGTATTAACTGGTTATGCTGCAGCTCCAAATGCTTGCTGAAAGAGCCAGGTTTTCACTCTTTTTTGAAAGATCAGGAGGGAAAGATCTAGGAAGGGAGTTCCACAGCTGAGGGGCCACTACCGAGAAGGCCCTGTCTCTCGTCCCTGCCAAACGCACCTGTGAGGCAGGTGGGATTGAGAGCAGGGCCTCCTCAGATGATCTCAAATTCCTAGAAGGTTCATAGGGAGAGATATGTTCGGATAGATAAGCTGGGCCAGAACCGTTTTGGGCTTTATAGGCCAAAGCCAGCACTTTGAATTGTGCCCAGTAGCAAACTGGCAGCCAGTTGAGCTGGCGCAACAGTAGAGTAGAATCATAGAATCAAAGAGTTGGAAGAGACCTCATGGGCCATCCAGTCCAACCCCATTCTGCCAAGAAGCAGGAATATTGCATTCAAATCACCCCTGACAGATGGCCATCCAGCCCCTGTTTAAAAGCTTCCAAAGAAGGAACCTCCACCACACTCCGGGGCAGAGAGTTCCACTGCTGAACGGCTCTTACAGTCAGGAAGTTCTTCCTAATGTTCAGGTGGAATCTCCTCTCTTGCAGTTTGAAGCCATGGTTCCCTTGCGTCCTAGTCTCCAGGGAAGCAGAAAACAAGCTTGCTCCCTCCTCCCTGTGGCTTCCTCTCACATATTTACACATGGCTATCATATCTCCTCTCAGCCTTCTCTTCTTCAGGCTAAACATGCCCAGCTCCTTAAGCTGCTCCTCATAGGGCTTGTTCTCCAGACCCTTGATCATTTCAGTCGCCCTCCTCTGGACACATTCCAGCTTTTCAATATCTCTCTTGAATTGTGGTGCCCAGAATTGGACACAATATTCCAGGTGTGGCCTAACCAGAGCAGAATAGAGGGGTAGCATTACTTCCCTGGACCTAGACACTATGTAGTATGCTCCCTGAGTGCCGCTCCCGTTAGTAACCTGGCTGCCGCACGCTGGACCATTTGAAGCTTCCGGACAGTCTTCAAAGGCAACCCACATAGAGCACGTTGCAGTGGTCTACACGGGATGTAACCAGAGCGTGGACTACCGTGGCCAAGTCAAGCTTCCCAAGGTACGGGCGCAGCTGGCGCACAAGTTTTAACTGTGCAAATGCTCCCCTGGTCACCACCAAAACCTGGGGTTCCAGGCTCAGCAATGAATCCAGGATCACTCCCAAGCTGCGAACCTGTGTCTTCAGGGGGTGTGTAACCCTGTCCAGCACAAGCTGTAACCCTATGCCCTGTTCGGCCTGACCAGGAGTACCTCTGTCTTGTCGGGATTCAATTTCAGTTTGTTCGCCCTCATCCAGACCGTTACAGCGGCCAAGCACCGGTTCAGGACCTGATCAGTAGCAAGTGGGAAAGAGTGACAGAGAAGCCTCCCACAAGGATGATAGAACATCAAAACATTCTGGCATCCCCTGGGCAATGTTTTTGCAGACAGCCAATTCTCTCACACCAGAAGCGACTTGCAGTTTCTCAAGTTGCTCCTGACACACACACACACAAAACCCCAACTCAATATTGTGATCACATAATACATATTGCATGCTTTAGCGCACTTATGTTTGTAAAGTCAGACTCACGGCCACGTTAATGTGTTTTGTGCAGGGTTTTCCAAAATGCAAAATTGGAAAAAGGGGGGGGGACACCCGTTCTGCATTGTACCACACTCTTTTTAATTAGGTAGCTAATTAAATATCAGCTCATTGTCCCTAGTGTGTCTCCTTGTCCTTCTGTATTTATTTTGGGTAAATGGTATTGATTGTATTTACAAATGCAAACAATATTGTATTTACTTTGGATAAACACAATAGCAGGCAGTGTGCAGCTAGCTATTGTATTTGCTGTCACACATTCTTTCGAGCTTGAAAAAGTTCTTTAAAAAAATCCATAACAGTGTTCAACCTTCTTAATGCCACATCCCCTTAACACAATTTTTCATGTAGTGTTGACCCCCAACCATAACATTATTTTGGTTGCTAATTCCATAATTGTAATTTTGCTACTGTTATGAATCTTCATGTAAATATCTGATATGCAGGATGTATTTTCATTCACTGTACCAAATTTGGCACAAATACCCGATACACCCAAATTTAAATACTGGTTGGGTTTGGGGGGGGGGCGTGATTGATTTGGCCATTTGCGAGTTGTAGTTGCTGGGATTTATAATTAACCCCGGTGGCACAGTGGGTTAAAGTACTGAGCTGCTGAACTTGCAGACTAAAAGGTCGCAGGTTCAAACCTGGGGTACGGCATGAGCTCCCACTGTTAGCCCCAACTTCTGCCAACCTAGCAGTTCGAAAACATGCAAATGTGAGCAGAGCAATAAGTACGTCTCCGGTGGGAAGGTAGCAGCACTCCATGCAGTCATGCAGTCCACATGGAAAATGGAAAATGCCAGCTCTTCAGCTTAGAAATGAGCACCAACCCCCAGAGTCTAGACTAGACTTAATGTCAGGGGAAAATCTTTACTTTAACCCACAACCAAAGAGCATTCTGAATCCCACCAACAATGGAATTGCACCAAACTTGGCACACAGAACTCCCATGACCAACAGAAAATACTGGAAGGGTTTGGTGGGCATTGACCTTGTGTTTGGAAGCTGTAGTTCACCCACACCCAGAGAGCACTGTGGACACAAACAGTGATGGATCTGGCCCAAACTTGGCATGAATACTCAATATGCCCAAATGTGAACACTGGTGGAGTTTGGGGAAAATAGACCTTGATATTTGGGAGTTGTAGTTGCTGGGATTTATGTTTCACACATTCTGAATGCCACCAACGATGGAATTGAACCAAACTTGGCACACAGAACTCCCATGACCAAGAGAAAATACTGAAAGGGTTTGGTGGGCATTGACCTTGAGTTTGGGAGTTGTAGTTCACCTACATCCAGAGATCACTGTGGACTTGATTTTGTGATTTGGGAGTTGTGGTTGCTGGGATTTAAAGTTCTCCAACAATCAAAGTGCATTCTAAACTCTACCAATGATAGAATTGGGCCAAACTTGGCACACAGAACTCCCATGACCAACAGAAAATACTGGAAGATTTTGGTGGGTATTGACCTTGAGCTTTGGAGTTGTAGTTCACCTACATCCAAAGAGCACTGTGGACTCCAAAAATGATGGATCTGGATCAAACTTGGCATGAATACACAATATGCCCAAATGTGAACACTGGTGGAGTTTGGAGAGCATATACATTGACATTTCGGAGTTGTCATTGCTGGGATTTATAGTTCACCTACAATCATAGAGCATTCTGATCCCCACCAATGATAGAATTGGGCCAAACTTCTCATACAGAACCCCCATGTCTTGAAGGGACTCACTGGTGTGAGCCTCCATCCAGCCTCGTACGCTCTCCCTTGCCCATATGTGTGCACCACACTGCACACATAGTGGGGAGCATTTGTGTTTGGGCGCTGCGTTTGGTGGTCCCTATGTAGACTTGTCCACAGCTGCATGGTACACGGTAGACTCCTGCAGAGGTGAGAGGATCCCTTTTGTCCTTTTGTCCAGCGGCTAAACACGAATCAAGGAACATGAAAGGCACTGCAGACTACTTCAACCAGAGAAGTCAGCCATAGCAGAGCACCTGATGAACCAACCTGGACACAGCATTTTATTTGAAAACACACAAATGCTGGACCACTCTCACAACCACCATGTCAGACTACACAGAGAAGCCATTGAAATCCACAAGCATGTGGACAATTTCATCAGAAAGGAGAAAACCATGAACATGAACAAAATCTGGCTATCAGTATTAAAACACTCTAAAATTACAAGAGCACAACAACAGAGAGGAAACAAACAAGGACATCTAATCACCTCTCAACAAAAGTTTGCCCCAGGCGCGGTCAGGCCATTGTATGCTAATCAAGGTGGTCAGTTGGAACATTCACACCTAGTCCAGCAGAGAAGAGTCCTTTGTCTCACCCTGGTCATTCCACAGATATATAAACCCATTGTCCTAATTCCAACAGGCCTCACTACCTCTGAGGATGCTTGCCAAAGTGCAGGCGAAACGTCAGGAGAGAATGCCTCTAGACCATGGCCATACAGCCAGAAAAAACCTAGAACAACCCAGTGATTCCGGCCATGAAAGCCTTCGACAATACAGAAGATACTGTGTTTCCTGATAGTCTTTGGCAACCCTCTGACACCCCCCCCCCCCCCGGGATCACAATCTCCAGGTTGAGAAATGCTGATCTATAACTTGGTGGGATATCTTGGGAGCTGTAATGTTGAAAAAAAGGAACTTTCCCAAGCTCTTCCACTGTTGCGAACAAGGCAGATGTTGACATTTCCAGAGCCTTCCATTTATCCTTATCATAACATCATCGGACCACTGAAAAGAGAATCTGTTGCTCGTCTCATCAAACCGGTGGTGAAGGCCACTAAGTACATCAATTCCATATCATTCTTTTCCATTATGATTAAATTGAGAATGTATTATCATCCAGAAGGCTTTAATTTTTTTTGAAAAAATCCTTCTATATAATTGTTTTCCCCAAGTCGTATTCTTCTTTTCCGGTGGATTGATGCCCGCGGCAAAATGTTGGGCATTCTTTTTCTCACTGCTGTTAGTTTCCAATTGTGAAAATTAATATTTAAATTGATTTAAGGCTTTCTCGTTCCTTAATCTGCTTTCCCCCTTGCTTTCTAATTTCACTGCTTTCATTTCAGTTTGGATGCTGTGTACATTATTATTATTTTTTTTGCAAAAAGAAAATGTATTATGTTGTTAATAATAAGAGCATCCCAGTCTGGCCGCCTCTTGCTCGCATGAACTGATTCATTTCAACTTCCTTACGGTTTGTCTCTCTGTGTGCGCTGGATTGCTCTTTCTAATGACAAGCCAAATGAATGGGCCAAATTAAACACCATCCCAAAGCTTCGTTTGAAGCCAGCTTTAAACCAATCTCGTTCCTTCCTCATGCTTTAGACTACAATTCTATTGCAATGAGCTCTATGTGGGGCTGCCCTTGAAGACGGGCCGGAAATTTCAACTGGTCCAACGGGCAGCAGCCAGACTACCAACTGGTGTGAACTACAGGGAGCGGTCAACCCCCTCCCCCCCATTTAAGGAGCTCCATTGGCTGCCATTTATTTTCCGATCCCAATTCAAGGTAAAGGTTTTTACCTACAAAGCCCTGAATGGTTTGGGACACGCCTACCTGCGTGACCGCATTTCCGTTTACGAACCTCATGATCAATCTTCAGGAGAGGCCCTTCTCTTGCTCCCACCCCCATCGCAAGTGCAACTTGTGGGGATGAGGGAGATGGCCTTCTCTGTGGTGGTCCCTCGGCTCTGGAACTCGCCCCCCAGAGAAATTAGGCAAGCCCCACCCTGGCAGTCTTTAGGAAGCCCTGAAAACTTGGCTGTTCCAGTGTGCCTTCAATGAATGAATGAATGAACAATAACCCCTGACCCGACCAAACCCGGCATAAAATGCCCTCAGTAGCACTTAAAGAGCTGGGTATGTTTAGCCATGTATAAGTAGGTGAGAGGAAGTCATAAGGGAAAGGGAGCAAGCTTGTTTTTTTTGTTGCCCTGGAAACTAAGACAAAATAGAACAATGGCTTCAAACTACAAGAAAGGAGATTCCACCTGAACATTAGGAAGAACTTCCTGACTGTGAGAGCTGTTCAGCAGTGGAACTCTCTGCCCTGGAGTGTGGTGGAGGCGCCTTCTTTGAAGGCTTTTAAGCAGAGGTTGGATGGCTGTCTGTCAGGGGTGCTTTGAATCAATTTTCCTGCTGCTTGGCAGAATGGGGTTGGACTGGATGCCCCACGAGGTCTCTTACAACTTTAGGATTCTGTGATTCTATGACACCGCTGAAATCCCCTCTGAAACACTGATCTCGACAGTTTCTACTGATGTAGCCCAGAATCACCTTTTTAAGCTGCCATAACACACTGAAGACTCTCAGAGACCTTATGAAAATTAGTTGCACATTCTGCTGGTTTGCACAATGTTACACAAACCTAAAACTCCAGGAGGGTTCCAGCTTGTTTCTGCATCCGAAGGGATGTTATGGCAGGCCAGACATCTACAGAGTTGGGTGGCTCATCCTGCCTTGCCTGTGAAAGGCTTTCTCCTTTATTGACAGTAATTGGGGTCTATGGGTCATGACTGCACCACCACCAAGTAACTCATTAAAAGAAAGCTGTGGAGCACTTTCTATTCTTCTGTTTGTTTGTGCTGCTGGAACAAACGTGGCGTTTTTGGTCCGCCGTTCCCTTTAGGGTCAAAATGTCATTTGCAGAGAAATATCAAAAGCAAAGGCTCTCACAGCTTCCGGTCTATTCAGACTCCAACCGGCATTGAGTTCAATAGGACCGGCTCCCAGGGAAATTGATCTGGGATTGTCACCTTTTGAGGAGGAAGGTAAGAAAGTGCAGAAGAACGGAGAGACGTCCTTCTGGAAGCCAAAACCTTCCCATTCAGACCTGGAGCACATCTCTTGGATTTGCTCAAACCGAGCAAAGAAAACATCCTGTTTTGATGAAGACAGCTCCATACCGTGCCAAGCAGCCAAGGCAAACAAATTATTTATTCCAAGCATCCGAGTAATTCAGCCGTTGTATCCAGAGCAGCTCGTAAACAAGGCAGCGGCAATTACCACCGCACATCTTTTGGGAAAGACAAGCCAGCTCAAAACCCAAACTGCTTACCGCGGTTAGAGATGGTGCTTCACCCAATTGTAGCATTGTTTGCATCTTTGTTGCAATCAGTGGGGGGCTGTAGTGAATTCCCTACCTGTTGGTTCAGATACATCATTGTTTGAGTCCACAGTCCTCTCTGGAGGTAGGTGAACTACTACTCCAAAACTCAAGGTCAATGTCCACCAAACCCTTCCAGTATTTTCTGTTGGTCATGGGAGTTCTGTTTGGGAAGTTTGGCTCAATACCATTGTTGGTGGAGTTCAGAATGCTCTTTGATTGTAGGCGAACTATAAATCCCAGCAACTACAACTCCCAAATGACAATATCAATCCCCCCACCCCAACTCCACCAGTATTCAAATTTGGGTGTCTCAGATACTGGTGCCAAATTAGGTTCATTGAATGAAAGTACATCCTGCGTATCAGATATTTACATGATGATTCATAACAGTAGAAAATTATAGTTGTGAAGTAGCAATGAACATGATTTTATGCATGGGGGTTACCACCACATGAGGAACCGTATGAAGGGGCCGTGGCATTAGGTGTTGTGACTCAGCTTGACTCTGAGTCTGAAGCTGAACCCTGTGGGCTTTGTCACCTAGAGTTCCTACAAGATGATGAGGAGAATTATGGGTTACAGATTTCTGAACATGTTTCAGACAGGGTTGACGGTGAGGCTGCAGAAGGGGAAACGGCATGTCAGTTCTCAGGGGGAAAGAATGTTAGTGAGACTGATAACGAGAGTGAATTCCCACATGGCCAGGTGGAGATGTCTTTGCCTCCTCTGCCTTCCCATAGTGATCCGGTCCAGCTGCAGGACCAAGATAAGGGGTTAGAGAGCCGAAGAAGCTCTCACTTGGCTAGCAAGCGAGAAGCCAAGTCTGCCAAAGGTTATTGCAATGCGTTTATGTCTGCAAAGGATATTTAGCCTTCTCGCTGACACACAGTGGTTGTCAGTTCAACGTAGCTCTTTCCATGTAAACTTCTATGGATTAGACTCGGGAAGCTTCTGGCTTCCTGAGTCTAGGATTTTGGGTCCTGTGTTCAACTGTTTTTCCATGGACTATTGTTTGACCATTGCTTAAAGGATTATGCTTAATAGTTTTTGCCTTTGGATCTTGGGAACTGTGTCTTTACATTTAAGCCTTATGGAACTTTTGTATTCTTCATGCTATGTTTTGATTTTGCCCTTTTCTCAATAAACTACAGCTTTGGTGTGGTGGTGTTTGAGAGCAAGGTGAAAACTACCCTGAGTTGCAACATTAGGAAGGTTGAGAAACACTGTTTTAAAGAATGATAAATTTCCCATCTAACCACTGTTACACACACACACACACACACACACACATAAATGACCTCTTTTTTTTTGCAAAATGCAGCAGATGGTGTGATGGAAAACAGATTCAATTACTTGCAACGTGAAACCACAGACATGTTGGTTTGGAAATCCAGTTTCATAAAATGATGTTTTCCCTCACATTGCTGGGCGATCGATAAGGCAGCAGCGAAGCGGTGTGCAATGTCGCTGTGGCAGTGACTCCATTGCACTGCTGAACAAACAATAATTAAATTGGAGGAAAAGGCAAGGCCGAGGAGTTCGAGGGTCTCAATTTTCCGGAAGAACTGGAAGGTGTCCTCTTAGCCCGAGAGATATAGTTCTCTCTCCAGCTTTGTGCATTCACTTCTTGGGCACCTCCTGAATGATTTTGTTAGTTTGGGGAGTTCATAAAGGAATGCTTTACAGTCCATTCCAAAAGGTCTCTTTGATGGTTCTGTTACTGCTGACCGTAGCTTTCCTCGGCAGCAAAATCCAAGTTGTTAAAGCCTCTAAGGAACAATATCTAGCTTGCAAGGATTTCTTTATTGCATCTCCCAGATAAGAATAGAATAAATAAATAAATAAACAAACAAACATATACTAACTTAGGTACCCGGCGTTGCCTGGGTGATTAGAAGACATCATTTTTCATATTACAAAATGCATAAAGTTATGGGTGAACTACAACTTATATCATGCCAGTGTTCACATTTGGAGATATTGAGTATTTGCACCAAGTTTGGTCCAGACCCATCATTGTTTGAGTCCACAGTGCTCTCTGAATGGAGGTGAACTACAACTCCTAAACTCAAGGTCAATGCCCACCCAACCCTTCCAGTATTTTCTGTTGGATCATGGGCATTATGTGTGCCAAGTTTGGTTCAATTCCATCGTTGGTGGAGTTCACAATGCTCTTTGATTGTAGGTGAACTATAAATCCCAGCTACTACAACCCCCAAATGACAAAATCCATTGCACTTAACCCCATCAGTATTCAGATTTGGGAGTTTTGGGTATTTGTGCCAAATTTGGTCCAGTGAGTGAAAATACATCCTGCATGTCAGATATTTACATGATGATTCATAACAGTAGCAAAAAGAGTTTTGAAATAGCAACAAAAATGTTATTGTTGGGGGTCCACAACATGAGGAACTGTATTAAGAGGTCACGGCATTCGGAAGGTTGAGAAACATTGCTCTAGATGCATCATAGGTGGGGCTCAGTATGCTCTCCAGCTGCATGGTGGGGCATCAACTCCTTACATTACGTTCTGTTGGTAATGGGGGTCTGTGGACCAAGTTAGGTCCAGGTCCATCATCGGTGAGGCTCGGAGTGCTCTTCGATTGCAGGTGAACTATAAATACTAGTACCTACAACTAACAAATGTTAAGGCCAATTCCCTCCCCCACTCACCAGTATTCAAATTTTGGCAAGTTGGACATGTGTGTCAAATTTGGTGCAGATCCATCATTGTTTGCACTCACAGTGCTCTCTGGATGTAGGTGAACTATAATTCCTATAAATCAAGGTGAATTCTCCCCAAAGTCCTCCTGTATTTTTTATTGGTTATGGGGGTTCTGTGTGCCAAATGCGGTCCAGGTCCATTGTTAGTGGGGGTCACAGTGCTCTGACTTGTTGCAGGATGAACTACAACTTCCATCATGTGGAGTCAATCCCCCAGACTCCTCCAGTATGTTTAGTTGCTACTCAGTTCTCCTCTGTTTGTTTTGCAGACAGAGTTGAAAAGAGTAGGGAAGGGTTAAGGGAGAGGCAGTGGGAGAGATCAGGAAAATTCCACACCAGTGGAGAGAGTAAGCAACACTGGGATGTCTGTGTTGGAGGAAAAGAGTAGGAAAAGGTTAAGGGAGAGGCAGTGGGAGAGATCATGAAAATTCCACACCAGTGGAGAGAGGAAGGAAAACTGGGATGTCTGTGGTGGAGGAAACACGTACAATCTAGGACGAAATTGTCCCTTAATGAAAGCATTCCTTGGGTGGTGGGCTGTAGTGTTTGGGGAGGACATTGACAGGATTTGGGCTACATGTTCATGGCGCTCTCTATAACCTGAAATGTCATTGGAAGGATTATTTTTGGTGGCTCCTCAACACCATGAGTTATAGCTGTTTGTGGAAGTGGGAGCCTGTCTGTGGAAATGGGCACCCCAGCCACATACAAACATAATATTTTCAGTTTTATTATGTGGATAGATAGATAGATGTATAGATATAAGATATACATCCCTTAGGCAAAAAAACCCCTGTTTTCTAGTATTGGACTACCTTGGTGAGAAGAATCGAAGGTGGACAAGAAACTTCACAAGTTGGGCCATCTTGACCCTATGATTGGGGAAAGGTTGGGATACAAATCAATAAGGTTCTTGTGCTGTTGGTCCCATCCAGATTTTCCCCTTCTGCAAGCCTTCCCTTTTCCACGTCACCTTGGGATGGAGAAGGTACCGAAAACAGATGCTGGAAAAGAAATCTCCAAGGCTCGATTTATATCTGAGGGCAGGGATGAATGAATGCACAAGGGTAAAGAGTTCCTGCAGCCTCTTTTCCTCCATGTTTCTATTAAAGGCCATATTTACAACTCTGTGAGCTTTATTTCATGCTCTCCCATAAATCCAGGCAATGGAGGCAGTAAGAGCAGCATTAACCTTTACGATCAGTGCAAAGAAAGCTGCCAGAAAGTTGGAGTAAACAACCCAACACAAAGACAACATCCCATGGATGGATCACAGTCGGGATTGTTCAAGATGAAGGGTCTCTATCAGGCATGGGCCAACTTGGGCCCTCCGGGTGTTTTGAACTTCAACTCCCAGAATTCCTAACAGCCGGTAGGCTGTTAGGGATTCTGGGAGTTGAAGTCCAAAACACCCGGCGGGCCCAAGTTGGCCCATGCCTGGTTTATATGAAAAACATTGGTGGTGACTGTTGCACAGAATGAGAAACATAAGCAATAGATAAAGACGTCCATTTCTAGGTTAGAGGACATAACTTAGACCTTAGAAATGGAAATACAATCAGATATCCGCATTTGTTGATAAATACAATAAGTTCTCCATGCCATTTCAGACCACTTTAACTGCATCGGTTTAATGCTATGGAATACTGGGATTTGTAGTTTGTTGGGGCACTCTTTGGCAGGGAAGGCTTGTAAAATAACTACATGTATTATTCCCTAGCATTGAGCCGTGGCAGTTAAACCGGTGTCAAGTAACATTAATTTTACAGAGAAGAGGGACATTGTTGTTGTTGTTGTTGTTGTTATTATTATTATTATTATTAGATAACAACAAGATTAGTACACAGCAAACAAGATCACTCTTTTGCTTTTGTATTTGATCACACGTCAGACACTTCCCAAGTGTCTAGGACTGTGTGATGTATCGGCGAATAATGCGTTGATGTTGCAATCCCAGGTGACAGCAGCATTGACAAGAAGCAACTGGAAAAGCTTACATGTTATGAGGATTTAAAGATTGAACTGCAAAGATTCTGGCACAAGCCAGTAAAGGTTGTTCCAGTGGTGATCGGCACACTGGGTGCAGTGCCTAAAGACGTTGGCCTGCACTTACAAACAATTGGCTCTCACAAAATTACCATCTGTCAGCCTCAAAGGGCCACTCTACTCAGATCTGCATGAATTATTCACCATACATCACACAGTCCTAGACCCTTGGGAAGTGTCCGATGTGTGATCCAATACAACAGCCAGCATAATAATCTTGTTTGCTGTGTACTCATCTTGTTGTGTTTCAAATACTACTACTACTACTACTACTACTACTACTAATTGTTTATAACCTGCCTTTCTCTTTGTATGACTTGAGATGAGGAAGTCATAAGGAACAGAGGTAAAACATGTTGGAAATTTCCAAAATTTGGTTGATATCTCATTTCTCCCTAGAGGACTCCAGGTTAGCTGTGGATAAGAGAAGAATGTGTAAAGGAAAAGAGAAGCCAGGAGATGTTAAAAAAAAAACCAGTTGAAAAAATAACAGAGGCTTCATTAGACCCAGCCTTCTTGATTGTAGCATGTATCTTTGCTTGGAGAGGCACAGAACTGGGAAAAATCTCTTGCATAGACTACAGCTTCCCACATTTGCGAGAAGTATTGAAACTACGCAATTGCGCAATTGCAGCACAAAAAAAGGGGGGGGGGAAGGAACATTTAGCATGTATCTTTGCTTGGAGAGGTACAAAACTGGGGAAAATTTCTAGCATAGACTGTAGCATTCCACATTTGCAAGAAGCATTGAAATGGTGCAATTGCGTAATTGCAGCACTAAAAAAGAAAAAAAAAGGAACATTTAGCATGTATCTTTGTTTGGAGAGTTACAGAACTGGGAAAATTTTTTTAGCATAGACTGTAGCATTCCACATTTGCAAGAAGCATTGAAATGGCGTAATTACGCAATTGCAGCATTAAAAAAATGGAATAATTAGCATGTATCTTTGTTTGGAGAGTTACAGAACTGGGAAAAAATTCTATCATAGACTGTAGCATTCCACATTTGCAAGAAGCATTGAAATGGTGTAATTACGCAATTGCAGCATTAAAAAAGAGGAAAAAAGGAATAATTAGCATGTATCTTTGTTTGGAGAGGTACAGAACTGGGGAAAAAAATCTCTTGCACAGACTGCAGCATCCCACATTTGCAAGAAGCATTGAAATAGCACAACTGTACAATTTCAGCATTTTAAAAAAATGGAATATTTAGCATGTATCTTTGCTTGGAGAGGTACAGAACTGGGAAAAATTCTAGTATATACTGTAGCATTCCACATTTGCAAGAAGCATTGAAACTGCGCAATTGCGCAATTGCAGAATCAAAAAAGAAAAAGAAATAAAAGCTAAATTTAGCTTAAATCTTTGCTCGGAAAGGTACAGAACTGGGAAAAAAAATCTCTTGCACAGACTGCAGCATCCCACATTTGCAAGAAGCATTGAAATGGCACAACTGCACAATTTTAGCATTTTTTAAAAATGGAATATTTAGCATGTATCTTTGCTTGGAGAGGCACAGACCTGGGAAAAATCTTTTGCACAGACTGCAGCATCCCACATTTGCAAGAAGCACTGAAATGGCGCAATTGCACTATTGCAGAATCAAAAGAGAGAGAGAGAGAGAGAAAAGTGATAGAACGCACATCTCTTGTTGGCGAAAAACAAGCCAAAGTGCTTCCCACAACCTGTAGGAGAGATTTATTGTGAACTGGGAAGTTGGGAGCCTTGAGAACGGTGTTCTTTGCTCATTCCTTTTCTTTGCATCATTCCAGGGGAAGAACAGGCCATCCTAGCCTATGCTCTCCTTTCTGTCCTTCCTCTCTCTCATCCTCTCCGCTTCCTCTCACTGGCAATTGCAGAGCATATTTTCTCATCACTTTTTCGCAGCTTGTTCAGCCGCGGCAGACACATCCCTCCGATGTACTTTTTTGATAAGGTATCTGGAAGGGAAAGGAGAAACAGAATCTATCCTCCAGCGTACAGGCAGCAGCGGCGAATTTCCTGCCTTTGCTGCTTCTGTCATTCCAGTCGGCAGCAGGGAATTAAAGCCTCCCCGCCACAAATACAAATAATTAACCAAAAACAAGAACAAGCTTAATGGGAAACCATCACACAACTCCCAAATGCTGTGTGCGAGGAAGCATGAAATAAATCAATTACAACCTCACGGAGCTTATGCATGTGTGTATGTCTATGTTTGCTCATTCTTTCATTTATCTGTGTTCCATCTGTTGCTGAGACATTCTAGGCAGGATTTGATCTACACTGTCTACACTGCACTGCTTTAACTACTGTGGCTCATTGCTATGCAATTATGGGAACTGTAGTTTTACAAGGCCTTTAGCCATCTTTACTAAAGAGTGCTGTTAAAGTGGTATCAAACCACATCAATTCTACAGTGTAGATGCACCCTTTTTTACTTAGGTGATCCCTCATTGTCCAAGTAGGATTGTCTTCCAAGAGGTGGGTGAAGAGAAATCATAGGAAGGAGGAGGGAGCAAGCTTCCTTTCTGCTGCCCTGGAGACTAGGAAACAATGGAGCAATGGCTTCAAACTATGGTTGTTGTAGGTTTTTTCAGCTATATGGCCATGTTCTAGAGCAATGATGGGCAATCTTTGAGCTTGGTGTGTCAATACTCGCCAAAAAACCGAGCATAACTCGAGTGGGGTGTCACTTTGAGAAAAACCCCATAATGTCATGATATTTATAGTTTAATAACAAAAATATATTATTGTAATATATAACTGTATTTAATAAACCAAAAACTAATTATTTCACTTACCTGCTTTTTCTATAATGCCATATATATCGCCATTATAGAAAAATGCTGGTATAGGAGCTGAGGATGAAATGTCCTTCTTGGGATGGGCCCCGTCTTCTCTGTATGCGGCCACATGCGGCTGTGTGTCATCGAAAATGGCTACACGTGTCAGTGCTGACACATGTGTCATAGGTTCGCCATCATGGTTCTAGAGGCATTCTCTCCTGACGTTTCGCCTGCATCTATGGCAAGCATCTTCAGTGGTAGTGAGGTCTGTTGGAACTAGGAAAATGGGTTTATATATCTGTGGAATGACCAGGGTGGGACAAAGAACTCTTGTCTGTTGGAGCTAGGTGTGCATGTTTCAACTGACCACCTTGATTAGCATTTGATGGCCTGGCAGTACCTGGGAAAATCTTTTGTTGAGAGGTGTTTTTTTGTAATGTCAGGAGCGACCTGAGAAACTGCAAGTAGCTTCTGGTGTGAAAGAATTGGCCGCCTGCAAGGACGTTGCCCAGGGGATGCCCGGATGATTTGATGTTTTATCATCCTTGTGGGAGGCTTCTCTCATGTCCCCACATGAGGAGCTGGAGCTGATAGAGGGAGCTCATCCGCCTCTCCCTGGATTCGAACCTGCGACCTGTTGGTCTTCAGTCCTGCCAGCACAGGAGTTTAACCAACTGCACCACCGGGGGCTCCTTGTTGAGAGGTGATTAGATGTCCCTGATTGTTTTTCCTCTGTTGTTGTGCTGTTGTAATTTTAGAGTTTTTAAAATACTGGTAGCCAGATTTTGTTCATTTTCATGGTTTCTTCCTTTCTGTTGAAATTGTCCACATGCTTGTGGATTTCAACGCCTTCTCTGTGTAGTCTGACATGGTGGTTGTGAGAATGGTTCAGCCTTTCTGTGTTCTCAAATAATATACAAGAAAGGAGATTCCTCCTGAACATGAGGAAGAACTTCCTGATTGAGAGAGGCGTTCAGCAGTGGAACTCTCTGCCCCGGAGTGTGGTGGAGGCTCCTTCTTTGGAGGCTTATAAACAGAGGCTGGATGGCCATCTGTCAGGGGTGCTTTGAATGCAATTTTCCTGCTTCTTGGCAGAATGGGGTTGGACTGGATGGCCTATGAGGTCTTCCAACTCTAGGATTCTATGATCCTAAGAGCCATCACCATTTCCTTCTGCGTATGTAGTTGAAGGGAATGGCTTCTCCATTCCTCCTGCCCAGGAAAACCGCTCTGGCTCTAAGGCAGCAATCCTACGTAAATAAACACACTTGGCAATCAGGCCTATTAAACTCCAGGGATCATGATTTGAGTAAACATGCATAGGATTTGGCTGCAAGGCAATCAATGATACTAGATTTTTTGAAATCTTCCTGACAGCCCTTTGGGCTTCTAAATCAATTTGGATGAAAAGGCAAGGGGTCTATTGATTCAGGCATTGAACTGTAGGATGTTAATCAGATTCATTACCTCCTCCCTGGAACTGTGATCGGCCCCAGGTGGAGAGCCTGGGAAAACTGCATTTTTTAAAAACCACGGTGCTCAAAATCCCTCAGTGTCCGTGGGCATGTGAGCTTAGCGATTCAATTTCACCTATGCATTGGGAATGCATTACTTTTCATTCAACCCTCATAGTTCATCCCTAGCTCTTATGTTTGCCTATGTTTTTGAATTGAATTGAACCAAGCACACATATGAGGGTTGAATGAAAAGTAATGCCTCCATCTTCGTAACTCCTCAACAGATGGCAGTACTGGTATGCAGCAGGTACTGGCTTGTTCAGTAGACTCTCCTCTACAGTTCCATTTTGGCAGGAAGCCTTAGCATTGAATGGTTGTGTTGTTAAAGTGCAAAGTATGGAAGACTGCACAGACGTTGGGTCAATGCGACTTAAGCAACGTTCAATGATTGCACGTTGCTTAAGTTGCATTGACCAACCAGCTGTGCAGGGTTCCATACTTCGCACTTTAACAACACAACCATTCAATGCTAAGGCTTCCTGCCAAATGGAACTGTAGAGGAGAGTCTACTGAACAAGCCAGTACCTGCTGCATACGTTGCTTAAGTCACATTGAAGGACCTTCTGCGCAGGGTTCCATACTTCACACTTTAACAACACAACCATTCAATGCTAATGCTTCCCACCAAAATGGAACTGTAGAGGAGAGTCTACTGAACAAGCCAGTACCTGCTGCATACGTTGCTTAAGTCGCATTGATGGACCGTCTGTGCAGGATTCCATACTTCGCACGTTAACAACACAACTGTTCAATGCTAAGGCTTCCTGCCAAATGGAACTGTAGAGGAGAGTCTACTGAACAAGCCAGTACCTTCCGCATACCAGTACTGCCATCTGTTGAGGAGTTACGAAGGTGGAGGCATTACTTTTCATTCAACCCTTGTATTTTGTGGACAGAAAGTGGAGTAATTTGACCCAAGAAGAAATGTTGTCAAAACAAGCCCAGTTCTTACTTCATGCCTTGAGATGGACCAGAAGAAATCAATTGAAGCAAAGCTGTGCTGACAAGCAGGGGCTGATGGAGTGAAGCTGCAAGTTGTGATTGCCTTATTTTTATATAAAAAACAATGCAGACTCCAAACAACCAACATGTCAAAAGTGTCATTTCTTGGCAGCCTGCCTTGTCAAACGAACAAATTGGTGGAGACCCTTCCTTCCCTAGCACTTAGCAGAGATGCTTCTGACAGCGGTATCTGATGGATCTAAAACATGTCAACGAATGTGAGACATGCTAGAAACTGTTCCTTTCCTGCCTAAAACCATTGGGATAAAATGGACAAGGGTGTAAAAGAAAAAGCAAGGGGCTCGTAGGCAGTGGTGGAGCAACCCGTGTGCCCAAGGAGAGCCCCAAAAGGCATTAAGTAGCATTGATCTCCCTTCTTCTCACTTTGATTTTAATACGAAAAACTTCAAATCAAGATTGTAAGAACATCAAGGGTTTGTTTTGGGCCAGCTGCAAATAAATATGTCAGGTGTCCCTTATTTATTAAAAAACAGAACCTTTGTTGGCTAAATGGATCGTCACTTCTTTAAGATTATTGCATTGATCTTTCTGGCACATACTCTTGTTGCTCCAGATGTCGACCTAAACATGGGAACCCTGCAGCCAATACATGTATGAATTCATCTCTAACCTTCATCCAGTTGCAGACTTTTCATTGTCTTTCTTCGTCATTAAATGTCAATGGCATGAATGCACCCAATAAAAGGAACACACACACACACACACACACACACACACAGAGAGGAACATACACACACACACATATAGAAAGAGGGTTGTTGTAAGTTTTTCAGGTTGTATGGCCATGTTCTAGAAGCATTCTCTCATGACGTTTTGCCTGCATCTGTGGCAAGCATCTTCAGAAGAACGTCCTATGAGAGCTGTTCAGCAGTGGAACTCTCTGCCCAGGAGTGTGATGGAGGCTCCTTCTTTGGAGGCGTTTAAACAGAGGCTGGATGGCCATCTGTCAGGGGTGCTTTGAATGCAAGTTTCCTGCTTCTTGGCAGAATGGGGTTGGACTGGATGACCCATGAGAGCTCTTCCAACTCTATGATTCTATGATTCTATGCTTGTCACAGATGCAGGCAAAACTCACAACCTGTGGGGATGCTTGCAACAGATGCAGGCGAAACGTCAGGAGAATGCTTCCAGAACGTGGCCATACAACCCGAAAAACCTACAACAACTTCTAACCTTCATCTAGTTGCAGACTTCTGATTTTCTTTCTTCGTCATTGAATGTCAATGACATGAATGCACCCAATAAAAGGAAAAGATATACTTTTTTTTGGTTTGTTGTAGGTTTTTTGGTCTGTAATGGCCATGTTCTAGAAGCATTCTCTCTTGATGTTTCACCTACATCTGTGGCAAGCATCTTTGGAGGATGCTTACCACAGATGCAGGCAAAACCTCACAACCCCTGAGGATGCTTGCCACAGATGCAGGCGAAATGTCAGGAGGGAATGCTTCTAGAACATTGCCGTACAACCCAAAAAACCTACAACAACCTCTAACCTTCATCCAGTTGCAGACTTCTGATGGTCTTTCTTTGTCATTGAATGTCAATGGCATGAATGCACCCAATAAAAGGAGAAAGGTTTACATTTTTTGGGTTGTTGTAGGTTTTTCGGGTTGTATGGCCATGTTCTAGAAGCATTCTCTCCTGATGTTTCACCTGCATCTGTGGCAAGCATCTTCAGAGGGTGCTTGATACGGATGCAGATGAAACTTCACAACCTCTGAAGATGCTTGCCACAGATGCAGGCGAAATGTCAGGAAGGAATGCTTCTAGAACATGACCATACAACCCGAAGAACTTACAACAATCCAATGATTCCGGCCATGAATGCCTTCAACTATACATTTTTTTCCTTTGGCACGATGAAAGCAATGCATAATATCAACAAGATACTCAACATTTATCTACGAGGCATTTTGTTGCCTGACGCAAAAGATCTGTTCCCCCTTTCCCCCAAACACTTGCAGAAACTAACTGGCCTGGCAGTTTTCTTTTAAAGTTTCCATATTTTTCTCAGGCAAGAGGTGGGGTATGTGTTTCTTTGTATTTCTGGCTAAGCCTCGCATTTATTAAGCTAGAAAAACAAAGCGCCATTCAGTAAAATGAAAACATATTGAAATTCCCTGAGTCTTGACATTATGGATAGGTAGCTTCAGGATGAGATCCTGTCACCATGGTGGTTTCGGTTTTTTTTAATCATATCGTTATTATTTATTGACTTAAATATATAGAGAGATTTATATATTTATATATATCTGAAGCTTTTTCCCCACCCGCCCTGCTCCGCCATTCCCACCCCGATTCCTCCCCACTTCGCTAGTCCTCAGTTTTTGTTTGTGATTTTCTGTTTGCTCGAGATATAAGGCAGCACCGTCTGGGTGCTTTTGTCCGATACGGTCTGCGTGCTGCTGTTCCGCGTCAGCTTTTGTTGCTGAGCGCTACTCAGGTGAGGTGACCGTCGTGGCAGGGTTTTGGCCACCTGCCCTGCTTTGTGAGCCGGGTCACTGGCCTCTTCTGGAGGGTCCTCGGGCAGCGGGCTACTGTCCGCCTCCTCATCGTCATCGCAACACAAAGCGTGGTAGAGGACTTTGTCACTGAACCGCACCCGCTCCCTGGTGCCCGCCGTCCGCTGGTGCTGGGCTTTGTGGCTCGGGGCCGAGCTGAAGGCTTCCTCGCTGGAAGAGTCCGGCGTTCCGATTCGGGGTCCATTGGGGATCAGCACCCCGCCATTCATGAGGCGGTAGTCAGGCTGGCGACCTTGCGGTTGCTGCTGCTCCGAGCCATCGCCCGAGTCTGATGGCGTGGAGGCTTCCAAGAAGGAACAGAACTCCCAGCTGTCGGAGAGGATGTCCGAGGTCATGAAGTCCAGGTTCCCAAGGTCAAACATGCCCCCTCCTTTGTCGCTGCTGGACGTGCTGCTCACCGTGGCTGTGGTCCAGTCGTCAGGCTCCAGCTCAAACTCAAAGTCTGAAGTCAACTTGTCGATCTGGCTGACCACCTGGAGAGAGAGAAAGAGAAAAAGAGACAGTGAAGCAGGGACATGAGGCAAATGTGGTGATCTCCACCAGGTTGTTTTCATTAAATCATCTATAGCTATCTATATAAATAGAAATGTAATATTCGTTTGTGGTATTCACAGAACTCAAAAATCCCTGGATGAATTGGCACCAAATCTGAACACAAGACACCTAACAACCCAATGTATGTCCTTCACTCAAAAAAATTGATTTTGTCATTTGGGAGTTGCAGTTGCTGGGATTTATAGTTCACCTACAATCAAAGAGCATTCTGAACCCCACCAACGATAGAATTGAGCCAGATTTCCCACACAGAACCCCCATGAGCAATGAAAGAGCATTCTGAACTCCACCAACGATGAAACTGAACCAAACTTGGCACACAGTTCTCCCATGACCAACAGAAAATACTGGAAGGGTTTGGCGGGCAGGGTCCTTTGGTTTTGGAGTTGTAGTTCACCTACATCCAGAGAGCATTGTGCACACAAACAATGATGGATCTGTACCAAACTCTACATTAATACTCAATATACCCACATATGAAAACTGGTGGAGTTTGGGGAAAATAAAATCTTGACATTTGGAGTTGTAGTTGCTGGGATTTATAGTTTACTTACAATCACAGAACATTCTGAACCCCACCAACGATAGAATTGGGCCAAACCTCCCACACAGAACCCCATGTGGGCCACAGCAACACGTGGCAGGGGACGGCTAGTACATATAAATAAAAATGCAATGTTCCTTTGTGGGATTAACATAACTCAAAAACTGGGTGAATTGACATCAAATCTGGACACAAGACACATATCAGATCAAGGAGTGACCATCACTCAAAAAAACACTGGAAAACACAACAGAAGAAACTCAAAAAGCAATTTTTTAAAATAAAAACATTACAATGCATGTGCAACAACACATATATATGCAAACACACATATATACACAAATATATACACACAGTTATACACACACAAAGCACATATACACAGACTGGGCCACAGCAACACGTGGCAGGGGACGGCTAGTATCTATATAAATAAAAACAAATGTTAGTTTGTGGGGTTAACATAACTCAAAAACCACTGGACGAATTGACACCAAATTTGGACACAATATGCGTTTCAAACCAAGGAGTGACCATAACTCAAACAAACACTTTAAAACACAACAGAAGGGACTTAAAAGCCAAAAAATAAAAAAATACATTACAACGTATGCGTAACACTACATATATATGCAAACACACATACATACACAAATATATACACACAGTTATACACACACAAAGCACATATACACAGACTGGGCCAGAGCAACGTGTGGCAGGGGATGGGTAGTATCTATATAAATAAAAATGTAATGTTTGTTTGTGGGATTAACATAACTCAAAAACCACTGGACGAATTGACACCAAATTTGGACACAATACACCTAAGTGCTATAAGAGTTGTCTTAATAACAATAAGACGTGGAAAACAACAATAACACATCACCAGTAACCAGCCACCACACATCCCAGTCTTTGGGACAACTTTGGAACCACATTCCTTAAAATGCCCAGTAGATGGAGACATGATGATGAGAAGTCAGGTCGTTTTGAAAGCTTCCTGGAGAGGCATAAAGCAAACCTACAACCCATTCAAGCACACTCTGAGCAAATCCATTTGGGGCTGTGAAGCATTCCTTTCACACTTCTTGAATGCTTTTAAAGGAGGCCCACAGAGCAAACCTGGCAGTCTGAGCATTCATTCAGTGTGCGTTGAATGAAGGACGGCTCCAAACCACAGGGATTTACACAGAATAGGAAAGCCACGGTACAATGTAAAGAAGGAAATGTAGGCTGAGATCTTTGTATCGTGGAGACAGAGGCTATCTTTCTGCAGCAATTGTGCAACAGCATGGCACTGATGAACTGAAGGGTTCTGCAAATGATGTGTATCTGAATCCACATATGTGTGTGCATCTATGCACAAGTACACACAATAGTGTCATATGCAGAATCCGCTTCTACAAACTTGTAGTTGTAGCAAAAATGGCCAACCATTTCCTTAGGAAAACTTATGCATAACTAAGATGCCAACTGATGCCAGTCATAGTTGTTGGCCTATCCCAACCAGACAAGTTGTCTTTTCCACTTCCCAGCAGTAAGAATATAATAGCTTATTTAAGAAGAACATTAGTTGTCTGATTGGCTACCGATTGGCTAATTCAAACTACAGTAGACCCATTCATTGGTGAGTCCAAAACCCATTCATTCCGTCAATATACAACCATGTTCGATTGATTCAATGGGTCAACTTGTTGATGCTGCTGATGATAATGTTGTTGAGTGCCTTCAGGTTAGTTCCATTGTTTGGTGACCCTAAGGGGGACCTATTATGGGTATTTTCTGGCAAGATTTCAGAAGAAGTTTGCCCTTGTCTTCCTTTGAGGCTGAGAGAGTGTGACTTGCTCATGGTCATCCAGTGGGTTTCCATGCCCAAGCAGGACTTGAAGGCATCATTTCATACCACACAACACAGTGTGATTCCCATTTAACTGGCACTGACTTATAAGAAGCACTGCTTGAATGTCAAGCAAAAAGAGGGTGCTAGAAATAAAGTCATACAAAAGCTGATTGGCATAACCTGGGGGTCACAACCAGACACAGTGATGGCATCTGCCCTTGCACTTTGCTACTCTGCTGCTGAATACGCATGCTCAGTGTGGAGTACATCTCACCACATCAAAACAGTGGATGGGGCTCTGAATGAGACATGCCACATTATCACAGGATGTCTACGCCCTACACTGCTGGAGAAATTATACGAGGGTTGAATGAAAAGTAATGCCTCCACCTTCGTAACTCTTCAACAGATGGCAGTACTGTTATGTGGCAGGAACTGGCTTGTTCAGTAGACTCTCCTCTACAGTTCCTTTTTGGTGGGAAGCCTTAGCATTGAATGGTTGTGTTATTAAAGTGCAAAGTATGGAACCCTGTGCAGATGGTCAGTCAATCAGACTTAAGCAATGTGCAGTCACTGAATTCTTGACAGCAGAAGGTGTCACCCCAAAGGAGATTGATCAGGGAATGCAAGCTGTTGATAGTGATTGTGTTGATGTGAGTACTTTGCGTCATTGGGCGAGTAAGTTTAAAGAGGTTGAGGTGGGAACATCTGACTTGCGTGACAAACAAAGAGTTGGACGTCCTATGACAGCAACTACAGAATTTCACAAGCAAAAGGTTGACAGATTGATTCAGGACAATCGTTGTATCACTCAGAGAGAAATTTCAAGCATAATTGGCATTTCACAGGAATGTGTGGGTCACGTTATTGCTTTGCTTGGCTATCGGAAGATCTGTGCACAATGGGTTGTGGAAACATAGTGTTGACTTCTTCTGTGACAGCTTCAGAAAACTTGTTCATCATTGGCAGAAATGTATCCAATTGTCTGGTGCTTATGTGGAAAAGTGAATAGTGGTAGTTAAAGAGCACATTCTAAAGATTATTTATGTGTTTGATTTATTAAAATATTCCCCTCCAAACCCAAGTAACGAAGGTGGAGGCATTACTTATCTTTCAACCCTCATACTGTTTAGACGGTATTGCAGCACCTGACATCTGTCAGGAAGTAGCAGCTAGCAATGAAAGGACCAAGGCAGTGACACCTCCAGCCCAGCCTGTGTTTGGATATCAGCCAGCAAGCCAAGGCCTTAAATCAAGAAATAGCTTCCTAAGACCTACAGAGATACTTGCAGGAACACCTCAGCAAGCAAGAGTCCAAGAGTGGCAGGCTAAAACACAGCACCTCAACCAGTGGCTGAGACCAGATGAGATACTCCTTCCTGGGCACACAGAAGAATGGATAACTTGGAAGGTGCTGAATACACTGTGCTCTGGCACCACGAGATGCAGAGCTAACCTTAAGAAATGGAGTCACAAAGTGGAGTCCTCAACATGTTAGTGTGGAGGAGAGCAAACCACAGACCACCTATTATAATTAATCAAAATAGTTTATTGTATGGGCCTAAGGCCATGACAAAAAGCACCATATGCGCACAATAGTACCCTCAGAGCAACAGGCACCAAAGATGCTAAACCTATTCCAATGCAGTCTGAGCTCTGCCATGTGCACAATAGAGGACCTTCTTCACCAGAGGCACTCCAAGTGTCCAGCTTCTGGTCAAAGAAAATTTAGTATAATGCTAAGTTTTGAACTTTGGTTGTGGTTTACCTATACATTATAACTGCAGTTTCTCAAGTCACTCCTGACACAACAAAAAACAAAACAAAACTGTATTTGTGCTGGTACAGCTGTACCAGGAGCTCCAACTTTATTTTCTTTCTGTTAAAATTTGCAATCATAGGGCAGGCCACCTGTCCATCATAATTAAGCTTTGGTTCCGCCCCTTGTTCAGGGCTCTGGGAGGGAAAGGAGCCATTTTGGGCAGTCTCACACAAGGTAGCTAAGCTATAGGATGTAGACCAGTTCGTCCCATAGAAAAGCTTCTTTTCTCAAGAACATCTGGGGATACAGAAACAGAAATTTCAGGGAAAAGGTCCCAAAAGCTCTGGCTGAGAGCTCACAGCCTCTCAGCCTCACAGCATCAGAGGAAAACAGCCCTGAAGTTTTCTAAGAATTCTCAAAGGGAGAACAGCATTACAGATCCACGGAACTCCAACTGAAATATCTACAAGCCTTGGCTGGTAGGTCTACTCGATGCCCAGATGCATTTGGAATCGGTAGTAATACACACATCGACGAGGCCTAGATAATAGACCGCCTGGGAGAGGTTAAAAAAGGGTTTTTCCTACAGAGAAAGTTTAGTTAATCAAAGTCAGGTACCAGTCCATTGAGGACTAGACTAAGAAAGCCTTGAAGTGTTGTTTGAACCATTGAAGATTTGTTGTTTGTTCCATAATAAAGACTTTGTTGTATCATTAAAGACTCTAAAGACCATCAGAAAAATCCCTGAGAACCTCTCTTTGAGGTGCCCTGGCTTCCCGCTGGGCATAAAGTATACGTCCTATACTAAAGACAATTGTTACAGGCCCAGCGCGTGACAGAACAGTATTCTCAATTCACTTCTGGCATGATAAATAAATAACAGGCACAGAACCATCTCCCCCCAAAAATCCTGGGATTTGCACTATGAATCCTCAGCCAGAGAGCTCTAGTGCCTCACCAAAACAACAAACCCCAGAATTGCACAGAATGCTGCAATTTTAGCTCTTGTTTTAGCTCTTGTGCAGAATGTCTGCTTCTGCAATTAATGGAGCCAGCAATCCATGGTAATTTGAATCAAACAGCGCACAAGTCAATGTGGCGCATGCTGACAAGATAGAGTTTCAGAGCATTGTTCTCCACACAGCATGACCTCAAGAAGCCAGATCTAGGAGTTCTGGGGGCATGTTTCCCAATGCTATCCTAGGAGTTGTAGTTTCACAAGGTCTTCAGTCTTCTCTGCCAAAGAGTTCTGGTGCCTCAGCAAACTACAACTCTCAGGATGTCACACATTGAGCGCCAGCAATTAAACAGGTGTTAAGTGGCATTCCTTCTGCAGTGTAGATGCACCTTAAATCTGTTTTGGATTTTAGCCCAAAGGCTACTCTCCAAGGAGTAGAACTCTATCCCTCAAATAGACTCAGCATTTGGGATAGTTTCTTTAAAGTTCAGACTAAAACCACAGAATTGCCACATTTCCTTATCGAAGCCTTTCATTGGCTCAAGGAGAAAGCAAACGGAAAAATAACAGAGCGATTATCTCCCCATCCCGCAGTCGTTTCCCTTTCTTGGAGATTTAGGGGCATGTTTGGCATGAGGATCAACCTTTGGAACATCCAGGCTAATAACTACCCAAAGGTGATTGCTTGTCCTCCATGAACGTGACTAATCCTCTTTGAAAACTCAATTATCCTCTTGGCCTTCACAGCATGGCGCTGAATGTTGCAGGAACTGTGTGAGCACAATATGAAAATGCCGTGAAGGTAACGTATAGGGGGCCTTGTGAATATTGCTCCTCCAGGTGTGTTTCCTTGAGTCCTTCCTCAGTCTGGTTTTATGGGATGAAGGAAATGCTCACAGTGCCACTAATATTTTTATACTTCCAAGGTAAAGATAAAGGTTGACATAAAGTCTAGTCGTGTCCGACTCTGGGGGTTGGTGCTCATCTCCATTTCTAAGCCGAAGAACTGGCATTGTCCATAGACACCTCCAAGGTCATATGGCCAGCATGACTGCATGGAGCGCTGTTACTTTCCTGCCAGAGCGGTACCTATTGATCTACTCACATTTGCATGCTTTTGAACTGCTAGGTTGGAAGAAGCCAGGGCCAACAATGGGAGCTCACCCCTCCCCTGGATTCAAACTGCTTACTTTCCGGTCAGCAAGTTCAACAGCTCAGCGGTTTAACCCACTGTGTCACTAGGAGCTCTAACAATCTATATAAATAAAAATGTAATGTTAGTTTGTGGGATTAACATTACTCAAAAACCACTGGACGAATTGACACCGAATTTGGACACAAGACACCTCTCAGTCCCCCCTCAGGGGTGAGAAAGGTGGGTTACAAATGCAGTAAATAAAATATATATATCAGGCCAATGAGTGACCATCACTTATAAAAACACTGAAAAACACAGTGGAAGGGACTTAAAAAGCCAAAAAAGCAAAAAGACGCTACAGCTTATGTGCAAAAAAACTCCCCCAGCAAACAAAAGACTCTCCTCTGGACTCTATCTCCCAGCATCCCCTAGAACAGGCCCTTTAGGAGAGGAGGAGGATCCAAATGCACCGCTTCCAAGCTGCAAGCTTTCTTCTCCTTGGATTTCTTTGAGAGCATCCCAATCCCTGCATATTTCCAATTT
The DNA here is from genome assembly GCF_037176765.1 of Anolis sagrei. Lineage (NCBI taxonomy): Eukaryota > Metazoa > Chordata > Lepidosauria > Squamata > Anolidae > Anolis > Anolis sagrei. The sequence continues at coordinate 30,756,001 of NC_090029.1, read as the reverse complement.
CCTATTCCTGGACTGCAACTCCCAGCAATACTTTAGATAGATTAGATAGAGATAGGCCTGTTTGATCAAGAAAAAATTTGTTTCTAAATTCGATTCGTAATTGGGGTGTTTTTTTGTTTCGATATTTAAAATATTTACAAAACTTTCCAAAAAAAATGTTTTGTTATTTACGAAATTTCGTAAATATTTACAAAACATTTTAGAAACAAATTTTTTCTTGATCAAACAGGCCTAGAAGTGTGAATGTTGCAGTAATGGTCACCTTGATTAGCATTGAATGGCTTTCATTTCTCCCACCCTGGACATTCCATAGATAATATTAGATGATATAACTCTCCATTTGCCTAGTTTCCAACAGACCTTTGAGGATGCCTGCCATAGATGTGGGCAAAATGTCAGGAGAGAATGCTTCTGGAACATGGTCATACATACAGCCCTGAAAACTCACACAAGCGGCCTCCGCGCGCCATCCGGCTCCGGCTCCTGCGCCCTCCTTCTCATCCTCCTCGGGTGAGCGCTCGCGCGCCATCCAATCGGCTCCGGCTTCTGCGCCCCCCCCTCCTCCTCCTCCTCCTCCTAGCACTTCCTGCAACACAGCTGGGAGGAGGAGGAGGAGGAGGAGGGGGGCGCAGAAGCCGGAGCCGGATGGCGCGCGGAGGCCGCTTGTGAGCGCGCGCGCGCCATCCAATCGGCTCCGGCTTCTGCGCCCCCTCCTCCTCCTCCTCCTCCCAGCTGTGTTGCAGGAAGTGCTAGGAGGAGGAGGAGGAGGAGGAGGAGGGCGCAGAAGCCGGAGCCGGATGGCGCGCGGAGGCCGCTTGTGAGCGCGCGCGCGCCATCCAATCGGCTCCGGCTTCTGCGCCCCCCCCTCCTCCTCCTCCTCCTCCTAGCACTTCCTGCAACACAGCTGGGAGGAGGAGGAGGAGGAGGGGGGCGCAGGAGCCGGAGCCGATTGGATGGCACGCGCGCCATCCAATCGGCTCCGGCTTCTGCCACGGTGCACTGCTGGGGTGCTTGGGAGCGCCGGATTGGCTCCCAGGCACCAGCAGCAGCACTCAGTCAGCACTGCAGCCTCCATCCCATTAACGACACGAGCTGAAGCTCGTAAAATATATGGGGCTGCTGTTTCGATATTTTTAAACCCTTCCGGGTTTGAAAATGTGTTTTGAAATCGCTTCGGAAATGGTAAAAATAACGATTTAATTACGAAATAACGAATTAACGAACTAAAACCGACAGGCCTAATAGATAGGTAGGTAGATAGATCGATCAGGAGGACTATTGTGAGTTGCAGTCCAAGAATAGGTAGAGAAGGAAGAAAGGAGAGAAAGAGGAAGGGAAAGAAAAAGGGGGGGGGAGGAAAGGAAGAGGAAGGGAAGGGAGGAAGGAAGGAAGGAAGGAAGGAAGGAAGGAAGGAAGGAAGGAAGGAAAAAAGGGAAGGAAAGAGGGAACAAAGGAAGGAGAGAAAGAGGAAGGGAAAAAGGAAAGGAGAAGGAAGGATGGAAGCAAAAAAGAAGGAAGGAAGGAAAGAGGAAGAGGAAGAGAAGGAAGGAAGTAGAGAAGTAAAGAAAAAAAAGGAAAGAAAGAGGGCATGAAGGAAGGAGAGAAAGGGGGAGGGAAGGAAAGAAGGAAAGAGAGAAGGAAGGATGGAAGCAAAAAAGAAGGAAGGAAGGAAGGAAGGAAGGAAGGAAGGAAAGAAAAAAAGAAGGAAGGAAAGGGAGCAAAGGAAGGAGAGAAAGAGGAAGGAAAAAAGGAAAGGGAGAAGGAAGGATGGAAGCAAAAAAGAAGGAAGGAAGGAAATAGGAAGCGAAGGAAGGAGAGAAAGGGGAAGGAAAGAAGGAAAGAGAGAAGGAAGGATGGAAGCAAAAAAGAAGGAAGGAGAGAAAGAAGGAGGGCAGGTTGGCCACAGCAACGTGTGGCATGTACAGCTAGTAAGGAATAATAACTGAAACTATAACATGTCACTATAAATTAAACCTTAACATATGAAGAGCATAGGTGCAGGCACAAGAATCAAGCAAGGTGAATCGGGGAAGGACTGAGCATGGAGACAGGAAAGGAGCTCCCAGACACCTCGGAATGGCCTCTGATTACGAGCAATTGTGCCTCGGCCCCATTGCTCTGGCACGCATTCCCTGGCGCACACTGGCCCTTTCAAACCACTCATCCACTGCTTAGTGATGTTCTGCCAGCCTCTTCTCCAAACACAAGGGCTCCAATAATGAGACCTGAGTGTGCTTGACTTCTGTTTCAGCACTAAGTGGGGAGCTTTTGTTTAAAGTCACTGGGCAAGAAAGTGCGGAGAAAGCGCCTACGCTACATTATGATGCAGTGCTCGTAAGGGGTCAGGTCAAAGGTATCTATTGCCGGGCTTTCTAATTTCTGACTCCGCTATAGCAACCAAGGAAATGGTGCTCGGGAGACTGAAAGAGAAGCATGGAAATAGTAGCTCATCCCTTTTGTTTCTTCCCCAGTGTCTGTTTTCAGGGGTCCTATATACTCATAGGGGACCCTGGTAGTGCAGCAGGTTAAATCACTGAGCTGCTGATCTTGCTGACCGAAAGGTCAGCGGTTTGAATTTGGTGACCGGGTTGAGCTCTTGTTGTTAGCTCCAGCTTCTGCTAACGTAGCAGTTCGGAAACATGCAAATGTGAGTGGTACCGCTTCTCCATGCAGTCATGCTGGCTCTTTGGCTTAGAAATGGAGGTGAGCACTACCTCAAAGAATTGGACACAACTAGACTTAATGTCAAAGGGAAAACTTTACCTTTACTATATAGTCATGTATGAGTCCAGGCATTTTAGTTGAAAAATCAACTAAAAACACCGCAGGTTGCTACTCTTATGAATCGTAGTGTAAATATGTGATCGTTGGAGCTCAGCCTGTGATTGTGTTTCAGGATCAGGGTGCTTTGGATGTGGGGAGTGATGTGAATGAGTTGCAGGATGAGTTTCAAGATGGCAATGGTTTGGCCAGTGATATTGATGCAAAGAATGACCAGGAGATCCCTGTTCAAAGTGTAGTTTCCCATGACAATGTCCCTGAGGGGTATGGGGATGATGGTGTGCTTTCTGAATTGTTACCAGAGAGTTCCCATGATAGGGAACATGAAAACAGAACTTAGTGAGCAAATAGATAGATGGGAAGAGATTAGTCAAAACAAAAGAGCCGAACAGTGGCTTCGGCGGTCTGCCAGGCTCCGAGAGAAAAAGATAAGAAATTCTCAGCTAAAGCAAAACCAATTTCTGAGTGCTAGAGACCTAGCTAACGAGGAGATAAAAGTCGCAAGTACACGATATATAGTCAGATGAAGCATCGTTTGGAATCAAGTCAAGTTCTCGTCCTTGTTCAAGGAAGCTTTGCTTGGAAAATTCATGTTTAAAGTGCTTTTGTTTCATGGTTTTGTTCTATGCTTTTATATTCATGCCTTGGATTCATGTTTCCTGGTTACTTGCATTTTATTTGAGAAGTTTTGACTTTGTTTTTATGGGCTTTGCTGGATTATTACCCTGGGCTACTTTGCTTCTGCTATCTTCCTACCTAATTGGATTTACCTATTTCTTTAAAGTGTTTTTTACCTTGCTGCACAGTTACAAAGTTTCTTGCTGCACAGTTACAAAGCCATATTGGGCTCACTACACACTACATCAAGGACTCAGCCCACTTCATAGAAAAAATCAGCAATCTCAAGCTAAATACAAACGACAAACTGATCAGCTTCGATGTGGTATCTCTATTTACCATGGTCCCGGTAGCAGACACCATGGCACTCATCAACCAGAGGTTCCCAGAAGACATCACGGCTCTGTTTCACCATTGCCTTACCACCAGTTACTTTCAGTGGGACAATGAATTCTACGAACAGAAAGATGGAGTCGCTATGGGGAGCCCTCTCAGCCCGGTCATAGCTAACTTCTACATGGAACACTTTGAAGAACAAGCCCTGGAAACAGCAACCAAAAAGCCCACGATATGGTTCAGATATGTGGATGACACCTTCACCATTTGGAGCCATGGAGAAGAAGAACTCAACAGGTTCCTGGACCATCTTAACAGCATCCACCCAAACATCCAGTTCACCATGGAAAAAGAAAATGAAGGAAGACTGCCTTTTCTAGATGTCCTAGTCATCCGCAAACCAGATCAACAATTGGGTCACACCGTCTACAGAAAACCCACGCACACAGATAGATATCTACATAAAAACTCCAACCATCACCCAAGTCAAAAAAGAAGCACCATTAAAGCCTTGGCAGACCGCGCAAAAAGAATCTGCGAACCCCACCTCCTCCAAGATGAACTGAACCACCTCAACTGGGCACTCCAGGCCAATGGATACTCCACCTCAGACATCAGAAGAGCTGCAAGACCAAGAACAAGCCACGAGAGTAAAGATGAAGATCCACCCAGAGGAAAAGTGTTCCTGCCATACATCGAGGGAACCACTGATCGCATAGGGAAGCTGATGAGGAAACACAACATACAAACAATCTACAAACCCACCAAGAAAATCCAACAAATGCTACGTTCAGCAAAGGACAAGAGGGATCCTCTCACCTCTGCAGGAGTCTACCGTATACCATGCAGCTGTGGACAAGTCTACATAGGGACCACCAAACGCAGCGCCCAGACACGCATCAAGGAACATGAAAGGCACTGCAGACTACTTCAACCAGAGAAGTCAGCCATAGCAGAGCACCTGATGAACCAGCCTGGACACAGCATATTATTTGAGAACACAGAAATGCTGGACCACACCAACAACCACCATGTCAGACTACACAGAGAAGCCATTGAAATCCACAAGCATGTGGACAATTTCAACAGAAAGGAAGAGACCATGAAAATGAACAAAATCTGGCTACCAGTATTAAAAAACTCTAAAATTATAACAGCTAAACAACAGAGAGGAAAAAACCAGGCACAGATTAACACCTCCCAGCAACAGATTTTCCCAGACTCAGGCAGACCTTCAAATGCTAATGAAGGTGATCAGCTAAACATTAACACCTAACTGCAGCAGGGAAGAGCTCCTTGCCCCACCCCAGCCATTCCACAGATATATAAACCCATTTTTCCTACTTCCAACAGACCTTCTCAACCTCTGAGGATGCTTGCCATAGATGCAGGCGAAACGTCAGGAGAAATGCCTCTAGAACATGGCTCCATAGCCCGAAAAAACCCACAAGAACCTAGTGATTCCAGCCATGAAAGCCTTCGACAATACATTGTTTTTTACCTTATTGCTTTTTTAAATTAACTTCAACAAAAGGATTGCTTTCCATCCAAAGGCGTGGTGTTTAAAGTCAGAGGGCTTCTCCTGTCCTGGAGTGCAACAGTAAAATGCAGGATGTATGCCATTGAATCCTCAAGGTTTGTAGTTTTGATGAGGCCATGATGAGACCATGATGAGACCTCAGGAACTCTCTTTTGCCTCTTTTCCTCAAACCTTCCCCCTGCCATTTCAGTTTGGTGATTTACTCTTTACCAGAGAAGGCCTATAGTAAAGGTAAAGGTTTCCCCTGACATTAAGTCTAGTTGTGTCTGACTCTAAGGGATGGTGCTCATCTCCATTTCTAAGCCGAAGAGCCGGCATTGTTCGTAGACATCTCCAAGGTTATGTGGCCAGCATGACAGCACTGAGTGATGTTACCTTCCCATAGGAGCTGTAGCTATTGATCTACTCACATTTGCATGTTTTCAAAGTGCTACAAATCTCGAGGATTCAGTGGTATTGAATCATGGCCATTGACATGGAGATGCACCCTTACTCACACATACCAACATGTTCAGCTTCGGACTTTCTCCCCAAAAGCCAAGGTCATGTGGCCAGCATAACTGCATGGAGTGTCGTTACTTTCCCGTAGAAGCTGTACCTATTGATCTACTCACTTTTGCATGTTTTCGAAGTGCTACAAATCTCGAGGATTCAATGGTATTTGACGTGGAAATGCACCCTCACTCACACATACCAACATGTTCAGCTTCAGACTTTCTCCCCAAAAGCCAAGGTCATGTGGCCAGCATGACTGCACGGAGCATTGTTACCTTCCTGTAGAAGCCGTACCTATTGATCTACTCACATTGACATGTTTTCGAAGTGCTACAAATCTTGAGGATTCAATGGTATTTGACGTGGGGATGCACCCTTACTCAGACATACCAACATGTTCAGCTTCAGACTTTCTCCCCAAAAGCCAAGGTCATGTGGCCAGCATGACTGCACGGAGCATCGTTACCTTCCCGTAGAAGCCGTACCTATTGATCTACTCACATTGGCATGTTTTCAAAGTGCTACAAATTTTGAGGATTCAATGGCATGAAACCATGGCAGTTGACATGGAGATGAAACCCTTACTCACACATACCAACATGTTCAGCTTCGGACTTTCTCCCCAAAAGCTCCAAACCATTATTTTGGGATGGCAACCCCAAAGAAGCCCTCATCCGGCACCGTTCTCCCCCTCTTCCCTTTCCCTGCGACGTGTGTCACCCACCGAGGCTAACGAATCTCAGAAAGAGTCAAATCTGCTTTCAATCTCAGCTTATCTCGTATTCTGAGCAGCCAGGGCCTGGTCTGACCTTCCTGTAGAGAGCCGCGAGACAAATCGCAATGTGCAAAAGGTTGGCAGGGATTTAATTTCCTGTTCTTTAATAAGCAAAGTGATTAGAAGGCGGAAGGAGAAGATAAGGGAGATCGGTTTCATCCTCTTCTGCCAGGGCGGCGGGATTGAAAGGGGTCAGGCAAGACCTTGCCAAAATCACCTGGCAGTGAGGATCCTGGGACTTGTAGTTTGGTGTGGCACCAGCACCCTTGGGCAGAGAAGACTCAAGGTATTGTAAAACTACAACTCCCATGATGCCATAGCCGTGAGCCAAGACAGTTAAATTGGTGTCAAAGTGCATTAATTCTTCAGTGCAGATTCTGAGATTCTGTGGATTAGGATCAACGCTGTGCCTGGTTATGGAGGCCCAATGGATGGCTATGCATAAGTCATTCTCTCTCAGCCTCATAAGTAGGCAAACCCTGCACTCAATCGTTATTGCTGCATATTTACTACACTTGGAGGACCATTATGCTGCATATCCTACCATCTTCAAATTTGCCTCTTGCCTTTATTAAACGATACATCCCCACATAATACGCTTTAAAGCAGTGTTTCTCAACCTTCCTAATGCCGCAATCCCTTAATACAGTTCCTCATGTTGTGGTGAAGCCCAACCATAACATTATTTTCATTGCGACTTCATAACTCTAATTTGGTACTGTTATGGAAATATCTGATATGCAAGATGTATTCTCATTCACTGGACCAAATTTGGCACAAATACCTAATACGCCCAAATTTGAATACAGGTGGGGTTGGGGTGGGTGGGTTGGGGGGCACTGATTTGCACATTTGTGAGTTGCAATTGCTGGGATTTATAGTTCACCTACAATCAGAGAGCATTCTGAACTCCACCAACAATGAAATTGAACCAAACTTGGCACAGAGAACTCCCATGGCCAACAGAAAATACTGGATGGGTTGGGTGGGCATTGACCTTGAGTTTTGGAGTTGTAGTTCAGCTACGTCCAGGGAGTACTGTGGATTCAAACAATGATGGATCTGGACCAAACTTGGCATGAGTCCTCAATATGCCCAAATGTGAACACTGGTGGATTTGGGGGAAAATAAACTTTGACATTTGGGAATTGGAGTTGCTGGGATTTATAGTTCACCTACAATCAAAGAGCATTCTGAACTCCATTCACAATGGAATTGAATCAAACTTGACACACAGAACTCCCATGACCAAGAGAAAATACTGGAAGGGTTTGGAGGGCAGTGACCTTGAGTTTTGGAGTTGTAGTTCACCTACATCTAGAGAGCGTTGTGGACTCAAACGATGATGGATCTAGACCAAACTTGGCATGAATCTTCAATATGCCCAAATGTGAATACTGGTGGAGTTTTGGGAAAATAGGCCTTGACATTTGGGAGTTGTAGTTGGTGAGATTTATAGTTCACCTACAGTCAAAGAGCATCCTGAACACCACCAATGATAGAATTGGGCCAAACTTCCCATACAGAACCCCCAGAACCAACAGAAAATACTGTGTTTTTGATGGTCTTTGGTGACCCCTCTGACACCCCCTCACTACTCCCAAGGGGTCCCGACCCCCCATGTTGAGAAACACTGACCTATGCTGTTCCCTTCTTTAACCCCAATTCACAAAACCATATGAAATATTCTTGTACCAGGCTTCTTCCTCATGCCATGGGGTGCATCTACACAGTATAATTGATGCAGTTTGACACCATTTTCACAGTCATGGCTGTGTATCACTAGTAGTTTTCTGATGGTCTTTTTTTTACCTCTATGACACCCCCTCATGACCCCCCCCCCAGGTGTCCTTACCCTCAGGTTGAGAAATGCTACTTTAAAGCAAAGTTGCAGAGTCCTTGGCCTTCCAGATGTCATTGGACTGCCACTGGAGTCCCCCTCAGGGTGAGAAAAGTGGTATACAAATACTGTAAATAAATATTTCCACAAACTAGAGAAAGAGAAATGGGGGCCCGTGGCTTTGTGTGGTCTCTACATTCCTATTGGACCCACCAAAGCTTGTTTACACATTTGGGGATAGGGTGAAACATCCAAAGAGGTGATTGGCCACAGTGGTACAAGGCGTAAAGCAATTTATGCCTCCATATGTTACCAACAGGATGCCAGCTATTTGCGAATCTGGGCAAATCCTTCCCCCGAAATGTCCTGAAAAAACATTCATGCTGGTTTGTTGGCTGTGAAATACAAATCCTGCCTTTCTCTAGCATTCATCACTCTGCCCAGGAAGGATTCCCTTACCCATCCAGACCTGTCACTTTCGTTTCCAAAATGACAATGGTGAAAAAAATAGCATTCAGCTCCACCTCAAATAAAACTCCAATCACATGGCTTCAAACCACCCGCAACATCCCCAGTAATGGATAAATAGCCAATGAAGCTGTCCTTTCCTCTCTTTTTTCCATTCCCACAAGTTCTCCCTGATCAGCCAGAATGTATTAAGTGCCGGCACTCTTCGACTTACCAGTTTAATGAGTTTTTCAGCCTGGGTTCCATATGCTGCTCTTCGTCTTTGGTAGAGCTCACATTATAGATTCCAAGTCTATCGCAAATTGTTATGTTATGTTTGTGTGTGTGTAAGAGAGAGAGTGTGTGTGCGAGAGAGCAAAGTCAAGAGCCCAATCTTATTTTTGCAAATTGTAAATCTTCTTTTTGCAATTTGCTGGTAAAGCTTGGCATTAGGAGTTTGGTAGGGTTGTAGACAGGGCTTGCAACTTGCTTGTCTTTTTTCTGAATGTGTGGAAAGGCTGGGGTAAGGGAGCATTAAACAGAGCCAAAAAGATTGGGTTATATGAGTGTGTTTGTGTGTGCACAGAGACGGCCCTAGGTAATTTTCAACGGTAAGCAAACAGTATCCCCCCCCCCCCCGCCAACCAATCACTGATATATATTTTCTGTTCGTCGTGAGAGTTCTGTGTGCCATATTTGGTTCAATTCCATCATTGATGGAGTTCAGAATGCTCTTTGATTGCAGGTGAACTATACATCCCAGTAACTACAACTCGCATATATCAAGGTCCATTTTCCCCCAAGAGCACCTCAAGAGCGCCCCTGGGCAAAATCAACTATACTGCAAATGCTTACTTTGCGTAATGGGTTGAGCCGCCCCTGTGTGTGCATATATGAAATGAGATCAAAGTAGAAGGTCCTTTGGAGGCATTGTGTTAGTCTAACTCAGTGGTTCCCAATCTTTTTTTGACCAGGGACCACTTTGACCAGGGGCCACTCTCCAACATTAGTACCAAAAGGATTATGAATCAGTTTTTGGTCAACCTTAGATTTGGTTTGGTTATTTGGGGTGCTGATTCAGAAAATTGCATTGGATAGACCACATCAGCTCTAGTGTTGTATCCCAGAGTAGGAACACCTCTGTACTTAATCATCACACCAGGAAAATCAGCACAGTTTATTGAAGGATATATAGAATCATAAAATCATAGAATCAAAGAGTTGGAAGAGACCTCATGGGCCATCCAGTCCAACCCCCTGCCAAGAAGCAGGAATATTGCATTCAAATCACCCCTGACAGATGGCCAGAAAGCAGTAAAAATAGTAAAAACAGAATAGTCCAAAATAGTATAATCCAAAAATAATAGATAGTCCATGAACTTAATAATAACAACAACAACAACAATAATAATCTTATTTATACCCTGCCACCATTTCTCCCAACTGGGATTTGGGGCGGCTTACATGAGGCCAAGCCCAAACAACAAATTACAACAAAGTAAAACCAAGAACACAAACAACAAGCAACAACATCATAATTACATAATAATAAAATAAAAAATATATATAAATCCATTAGCAATATAAAATTACAATCACAGTGACAATGGACGGGCCACACGTGCTGAATAAAATGACTAAAAATGATTAAAAACTCTGGTGAGGTAAAAGGAGGAGCAGGTTATTTGCAAGGGGAGCTCAATTGAAAAATAAGGTTTTGGAACCAAACTTTCCCACGAGGGGGGGAGGGAGATGTGTACTCCAATGACAGGAACGTTGAGGTTCAGTGATAGTGTGAGGTTATGTACCTACTCACCAAAGGCGCAGTGGAAGAGGTAAAAAGGTAAAAACACAAGATCCAAGGATGTGAAATCCAGAAAAACAAGACAGCATTGAAATCCAAAACACAAAACAGGAACCTGGCAAAACTTGAAACATGAAACTAGAAAACCACTTGGAAACAAGATGTTCATGAAACTCCAACATTGCCCAGCCTGATCTAAAATCCTTTCCCTGTCTCATATAAAGCTTTTCCTGTCACATGAAGCGAAAGGAAAACATTCAGTTTCCCTTTACAACCAGATAAGGACCTCTTTTCTCTCTTTTCTAATAAATGGACTGACCTTTGGCGAGCTTGGGAAATCTCTCTCAGTTTACAAAAGTCTTGCCTTCTATCTCATTAACTTCTGCACCTGACAATTCATCCTCAGAAAACTGTTCCCCAGAGAAACGTTGTGATGGGCCCCTTGCAGGGATTTAACCTTCAGCGTCTACAGGAGAAGCACTCCATTCATTTGAAACCTCAGGCCTTTCAACAAGACCAGAACCAGGCCTTTGAGCAAAAGTCAGGATTCAAAAGCTCAGGCTCAGGAAAACCATCATTCCAACTGATATTAGACACAATCACAGGCTGAATTACAACGTCTAGCTTCTGATATAGAACATATGCCATCCAGTAGTCACCATCTTCTCGCCCACAGAAAACCATATTTAATCATCTAGAGCTGATGTGGTAGTAGGAATCTTTCGTGGGTAGTCAGCCTCCCCCCTCCTGACATCCCTGTTGCTTCAGCACTATAAGAGGGTTTTGTGAGACCAGTCGATCTCATTGCCAAGTGGGTTTGAGGCAACAGTGTAATAATGGTGAGGGCGCGGACCATATTTTTGTTCTTGTGGACCACTAGCGTCCATAGACCATAGACTGGGAACCACTGGTCCAATTGGATGGGAATGAAGGCTAGGGAAATGCTACTCAAAGCCAGCACATATTCAGGGAATGGAGCTGTCCTGGGAGCTGTCCAGCCTCTGTAGTTTAGACACAAAGATCGCATAAGGAGGCATTAGAGATACCATTTAGGATGGATGACACTTGGCTTGACAGAAGGCATCTTAGGAGTCTTATGTTCTTATGAACGTCCACCAGCAGTGTGAGAAGAAATGTACAGTACTGAACTTCAGCAATAAAAATGAAATGCATAGTTATAAGATGGTTGACATCTAGTTTAAAAACAGTCCATGGAAAAGGGATCTAGGAGTAGGCTGAACATCTGACTTGAAGTGGCATGTGGGCAGGGCAGTCTCACAAATCAGGAAAGCTGTGGCTCTTCCTTTACTTTCTTCCCCAGCAACCTCTTCCATCCCTTCCGAAAGCCCCCTCCCCTACACGCTTGAGGCAAATGGGAACTCGCTCTCCCAGCAGCACTTTGGTGATGCAAGCATTAAAGAACCCTTGTGCTCCCTCCTGGGACATGATGGGAGTTGAAGTTTCTCTCTCTCTCTGTGTGTTTCTCTTTCTCAGAGGCCTGGATGACTGTGTCCATTCTTCCCCCTCTTGTAGCATGCACTTGGGACTTCAATTCCCAAAACCCCTCTTGTGTGTTTTTTTTAAAATGTTATGGTAAAAACTTTAAAAATTCCAAAAAAATAGTGGATTGGTGAAATGCTCTGAAACTTGGCAGGCATGCAGGAGTAAATGTGGCCTACAAATTAGGCAAGTTTCATGCTGATTTGATGGATCTAAATGAGTATCTAAAATGATGGATTTAAATGAGTATCTAAAGTTTTCCCATTGGCACCAATGGATGGAATCTTTCCAGTGTGAAAACAGAAACCCCTCCCTCCCAAATTTGGGAAGTTCCCTAAAAACAGAACAGGGAGGCAGGGCAGCTGAAAATTGGGCATTGAAAACGCCATGGGTTTTTACCAAATTGCACACCTCTAATGGTGATCTGTTATGAGTGCTTTGATGGGTGAGGTCAGACTTCACAACCTCTGAGGATGCTTGCCATAGATGCAGGTGAAACATCAGGAGAGAATGCTTCTGGAACATGGCTATACAGCCCAAAAACCATACAACAGCCCAGTGATTCTGGCCATGAAAGCCTTCAACAATATCCTTCTTGTGGTTTTTTAAAATGTTATGGTAAAAACTTTTTAAAATTCCAAAAAAACAGTGCATTGGTGAAATGCTCTGAAACTCGGCAGGCATGCAGGAGTAAAGGGGCCTACAAATGAGGTGAGTTTTATGCTGATTTGCCTAAAATGATGGATCTAAATGAGTATCTAAAGTTCCTCATTGGCACCAATGGATGGAATCTTTCCAGTATGAAAACAGAACCCCCTCCCAAACTTGGGAAGTTCCCTAAAAACAGAACAGGGAGGCAGGGCAGCTGAAAACTGGGCATTGAAAACGCCATGGGTTTTTACCAAATTGCACACCTCTAAAGGCTATCTGTTGTGAATGCTTTGATGGGCTATTTCTGCATGGCAGGAAGGGGTCGGATTGGGTGGACCGTGGGGTCTCTTCCAACTCTACTTAAACTAGGACTTTCAAGAGTTCAAGTCACCAAGAGGTTTCTTTCTGCCTCTTTTTGACCTTCTGGAAGTAATCCTTTTATCTGCAAAAGGAAGACCAGCGTGTACCCTTCTAACTACTGGACGTAGAAACACTCTGGCCACAAAAAGCTATTGAAAAGTCTTCAGGCTGCCGCTGTTGGCAGCGGACCAGTCAGGTCTCCGAGCACAAACACATTTAGCCGCCCTTGTCATATTGAATAATGGATGCCTACTTATGTCCTTACACATCTTGTTTGGTTAATAAATATTCATGCCTCCTCTGCACTGCGCGACATACATCAAGCGACGTTGTGGTGGAATATTAGCAGGGCTGTGGGTAGTCCAGGTAACCACGCACCTGGATGGAATAGGAGTTTGTTGTTGGAAACTTCCTATGACAGTGTTTCTCAACCTTCCTAATGCCGTGATCCATTCATACAGTTCCTCTGGTTGTGGTGACCCCCAAACACAAAATTATTTTTATTGCTACTTCATAAATGTAATTTTGCTATGGTTATAAATCATAATGTAAATATCTGATATACAGGATGTATTTTCATTCACTGGACAAAATTTGGCACAAATACCCCATACGCCCAAATTTGAATACTGGTGGGGTTTTTTGGGGGGCGGCGGGGGTGACTTTGTCATTTGGGAGTTGTAGTTGCTGGGATTTATAGTCAACCTACAATCAAAGAGTATTTTGAACTCCACCAATGATGGAATCGAACCAAACTTGGCACACAGAACTCCCATGACCGACAGAAAATACTGGAAGGGTTTGGTGGGCATTGACCTTGAGTTTGGGAGTGCGCAGATCCCAGTAAGGTGGCTTTTGGCAGCTGGCAGGTGGTAATCTTGTCAGCGCCTATTGTATTTAAGTGCAGGCCAAGATCAACCATTGGGACCACCTTGACTGGCTTGTGCCAGAGTCTTTGCAGTTCGATCTTTAAATTCTCATATCGAATCAGCTTTTCCAGTTATTTGTCTTCAATCCTGCTGTCACCTGGGATTGCAACATCGACAATGCATACTTTGTTTTTTAACACGATTGTGAGGTCAGGGGTATTGTGCTCTAGAACTTTGTCAGTCTGAATTCGGAAATCCCAGAGGAGTTTGGCGTGTTTATTTTCTGTAACTTTTTCAGACTAGTGATCCCACCAGTTCTGTCTCGCAGGCAGATGGTGTTTGTGTCACAAGTTCCAATGGATCATCTGAGCAACGGTGTTATGCCTCTGATTGTAGTCTGTCTGCGTGATCTTCTTGCAGCAGCTGAGGATGGGATCTATTGTTTCATCTGCTTCCTTGCAGAGTCTACATTTGGGATCTGTTGTCGACTTTTCAATTCTGGCTTGGATGGCATTGGTTCTATTTGCATGTTCTTGGGCTGCCAGAATCGGAGTTCCATTTGTGAGCCACAGCCATGTTTTTTTCTTTGTCAATTTGGCTCTCAATTTTTCCCAGGAACTGTCTGTGGTGAGCATTCTTTTGCCAGTTTTCTCTTCTGCTCTGGATTGTGTTTTTATGGTATTCACTCTTTGTTTTTTGCATTTTAAGCAGTTTATTATTATTATTATTATTATTATTATTCCCAAATGTTTCTAACTGTAGTAAAAAAAAATCAGTTGCCCCTCCATCTCTGCTGTGTTGAGCCATACTAAAAACCTATTCTAATTTTCAAATGCATCAAATGTACGTCTATTGTAAAGCTAATGAAATTTGAAGATCAAGCCACCATGAAATACGTTTCCATACAGAAGGGATAGTTCAGAACAGTGTGTTTCTTCTACTGGTGCCTCCTTGTAGAACGAAGCATACAACGCTTCAGGAATCTCCACATTTGAGAGCCTTTCTGGCGTTCATTGCAAAAAGATGAATTTTAACAAACTGAAACAATTAAAGAATGCATTCAAACATGTCTCGCTAAGCATAGTGCTTTCTTATATCAAAATATGCCTAAGTTGAGGCACATTTTGGATGTATCCATAGTGGAGAATTATAGCAGTGATGTGCCAAGACTCAATGCAATGAAATTCTGGGATTTGTAGTTTTGTGAGATATTTTTCACTCTTCCCCATTAAAACAATCCAGTACAATAACAAATGTCACATCCCGGGATATCGTAAGATGGAGCCACGGCAATCAAAGTGGTGCCAAACTGGTAGAATTCTGCAATATGGATTGTCTCCTGTTTCTGCTGCAATCATTCTCCATGCACCAGTTTGAAAGCCAGGAGGGTCTTTGTTGTTTTGGTTAAAGATAAACCAGGGAGCAAATGAGGAGAAGAGCATTGAGTCATAAAGGATCAATTGCTCAGAAAGACACATTGGCAACTCCTGCAGCTCTGCAAAAAAAGGCAGGACCTGCACAGTGAGCCTGGATGGGGAAGACAGTGCACAACCCAACGTTGAAAGGCTCTAGCAAAAGATCCAAACCCTTTGAGAATAAGAACATCAGCAACCTCCCTTGTTGCCTCACTCTCTATTCCTTCAAAGGCAGAAAGGAAGATTTGGCTCCTTTCTTTTTTTGTACTTAAGTGTTATCTCTAAAGACAAGAGAAAGGGAGAGAGAGGATAGGCCAATTTGTAGAAGAGCCAAAATAAGGTCACCACAAAGTGGGAGGGAGCGATTAGCATGCTCAGGTGGATCCAAAGGGACAAAAACACAAAACAATCTTTGAGAAACAATCCAAAGGCTGTAGCTGAAAACCCAACAGCCCAGGGAGGACCAAGCATTAGGCTGGTCTTTGGAGGTGCTGTCAGGTTTACAGATGTTTGGGGTCAATCAGGAACACAACGTTGAAAATGAAGGGTTATGGATCCCCTCTTCAGGTTGGTCCCACAAAGGTCCAAGCTCTGGGTTCCTGTAGATCAGGTATGGGCAAACCCAGGCCTAAGGGTCGGATGAGGCCCCTTGGGCTCTTTTCTCAGGCCCTCCTCACTCTCAACAACCTATCCTTCCTTCCTTCTCGTTTTCCTTCCTCCTTCCCTCCCTCCCTTCCTTACCTCCCTCTTTCTCTCTCCATCCCTCCTTCCCTTCTACCCTTTCATCTTTCTTTTCTTCCTTCCCTCTTTCCTCCCTCCTTTCCTCTCTCTCTCTTTCTCCTTCCTTCCTTTTTTGTGCTTTCTTCTCTTTCCTCCCTCTCTTTCACCTTCCTTCCACCCATCCTTCTCTTATTCCCTTTTTTCTTTCCTTCTCTTTTTCCTTCCTCCTTGCCTCCTTCCCTTCCTTACCGCCCTCTTTCTTCCTCCATCCCTCCTACCCTCAGACCCTTTCATCCTTCTTTCCTTCCTTCTCTCTTTCCTCCCTCCTTTCCCCTCTCTTTCTCCTTCCTTCCTCCTTCCTTCTCTCTTTCCTTCCTCCTTCCCTCCCTTCCCTCCCTCTTTCTCCCTCCATAACTCCTCCCATCTACCCTTTCATCCTTCTTTCCTTCCTTCCCTCTTTCCTCTCTCCCTTCCTCTCTTTCTCCTTTCTTCCTTTTTGTGTTTTCTTTTCTTTTTCCTCCCTCTCTTTCAGCCTTCCTCCTGCCCATTCTCTTCTTCCTTTTCTTCTTGCCTTCTCTTTTTCCTTCCTCCTTGCCTCCCTCCTTCCTTCCCTTACACCCTTTCATCCTTCTTTCCTTTCTTTCCCTCTTTCCTTCCTCCCTTCCTCTCTCTTTCACCTTCCTTCCGTCCTACCTTTCTACCTTCTTCTTTCCCTTCCCTTCCCTTCCCTTCCCTTCCCTTCCCTTCCCTTCCCTTCCCTTCCCTTCCCTTCCCTTCCCTTCCCTCCTTCCCTTCCCTTCCCTTTGTGTTACCTTCCTTCTCTCTTTCCTCCCTCTCTCCCTTCACTCATTCCATTCTTCTCTTCCTCTCTCTTTTTCCTTCTCTTTTTCCTTCCTCCATGTATAAATATGTGAGAGGAAGCCACAGGGAGGAGGAGGGAGCAAGCTTGTTTTCTGCTTCCTTGGAGACTAGGACGCGGAACAATGGCTTCAAACTACAAGAGAGGAGATTCCATCTGAACATTAGGAAGAACTTCCTGACTGCGAGAGCCGTTCAGCAGTGGAACTCTCTGCCCTGGAGTGTGGTGGAGGCTCCTTCTTTGGAAGCTTTTAAGCAGAGGCTGGATGGCCATTTGTCAGGGGTGATTTGAATGCAATATTCCTGCTTCTTGGCAGGGGGTTGGACTGGATGGCCCATGAGGTCTCTTCCAACTCTTTGATTCTATGATTCTATGATTCTATGATTCCTTTCCTCCTGGGAGATGTTTAGCTGGGAGAAGAGAAGGTGGAGAGGGAACATGAGAACCATTGGGGTGTTGTTGGTTTTTTGGGGGGCTCTATGGCCATGTTCTAGAGCATGCCTCTAGAACATGGCCATATGGCTCGAAAAAACCTATAACAACCCAGTGATTCCAGCCATGAAAACCTTTGACAATACATGAGAACCATGTTTCAAGATTTTAAAGGATGTCCCATTGAGGGACAGGAGGTGACAACGCAGGTTCCTTGGCTTGGAAATGGAGAACAGCTCTTTCCCCAGACCCAAAGATGAGCACCGTCTCCAAAGTCGGAAATGAAAGGAGAAGCTTTTGCCTTTGTTTATGTTTGTGTATCTCATTGCATTATAACAAGGCACTGAATGTTTGCCAGTATTTGTTTACACTATAGTCCGCTCTGGGTCCCCATGGGGAGAAGGGCAGATATAAAGTGTTGTTGATGTTGTTGTTGTTGTTGTTATCTCTCTGCAATCATTTTCAGCTCTCTTCCCCACCATTCTCCTATCTCTCTCTGCAATACTTTTCTAACTCGATCCCATCTTTCTCCTATCTCTATCTCTTTACAATCCTTACCTATATCTATCTCATCTTTCCTCTATCTTTCTCTCTTCCATCTATTCCTTGTCTATTTGCAATCATTTCCTACCTTTATCCCTATCTTTAACTATCTTATCTTTCCCCCTATATGGATTCCACCTTTCTTCCATCATTATCTCTCTGCAATTCTTTCCTTTCTCTCCACGGTATCAACTATAACAGTCTTCTGTACTGTATTTTCTAGTAGCGTGCCCAAAATTTTGAGGTATGGAATCCTGGGAGTTGTAGTTTGGTGAGACACCAGCACTAGAGATAGACAAAGACCTTGTAAAACAATGAATTTCACGATTTCAAAGCACTGAGCCATGGCAGTGAAAGTGGTGTCAATCTGCATTCATTCTACAGTGTAAATGTACACCGAGACAACCTTCAAAAATTCAGAATTTTGAGTTTTTCAGCCCTTTTTTAAGACTGAAAAAACCTCTCTCGGCTGACACTCGAGTCAAACTTATTTATTATTTTACTCTGTTGTTGTTGTTGTTATTATTATTATTACATTTATTATTTTTCTCTGTTTATTATTATTATTACATTTATATTATTTTATTCTATTATTATTATTATTAAATCTATTATTTTACTCTATTATTGTTATTATTACATTTATTATTTTACTCGATTTATTATTATTATTATTACATTTATTATTTTACTCTATTTAGTATTATATTTATTATTAACCTCTATTTATTATTACATTAATTTTACTCAATTTATTATTTATGATTACATTTATTATTTTACTCTAGTTATTATTTTTATTACATTTATTATTTCACTCGATTTATTATAATATTTATTATTAACCTCTATTTATTATTACATTAATTATTTTACTCGGTTTATTATTATTATTTTACTTTATTGTTGTGATTACATTTATTATCTTACTCTATTTTTATTATTGTTATTATTACATTTATTATTTTACTCTATCATTATTACACTTATTATTTTCCTCTATTTTTCTTATTACATTCATTATTTTATTCTATTTATAATTATTTTTATTACATTTATTATTTTACTCTATTATTATTGGAAGGATACGTAAGGACATTTACACTGTAGGAGGTTAGAATAATGGCTTAATCAAAGTTGGACAGTCTTATCTTAAATTACAGTTTTATGTAAATATTCAAAAACATTTAATATGCTGATGCCTCAGTTAATGTAATTTTATCGGTATCTATTTTTATTTTGAAATTGACCAGTAGCGGCTGCATTACCCACCCTTGGCTTATACTCGAGTCAATATGTTTTCCCAGATTTTTTGTAGTAAAATTAGGTCTCTTCCCTCTCCAAACCCTCCCCTTCTTCAAGTATGATTCACCCAACTTGAGTATATACGGTATGTGAAAGCCATACTGTTGGCTGTTTATTTTTTCTTTATTTCTTTCTTTATCTTATTTATTTATTTATTTATATTATTTATTTATCATCGATCATCTGGAGAGGCCTTGCTCGCGATCCCACCTGCATCGCAAGCGTGATTGGTGGGGACAAGGGACAGGGCCTTCTCGGTGGTGGCCCCTTGACTCTGGAACTCACTCCCTAAGGACATCAGGCATGCCCCAACGTTGGCAATTTTTAGGAGGAGCTTGAAAACGTGGTTGTTCCAGTGTGCCTTCCCAGAATAAGGAAACTCCAAGCAATATGTCCCCAAATGCACTTTACTAGAGACCCAGGATATCTGCATGCCTCATCCCCCTCCAAATACGTACCTTTTTCACCTGGTCATGCCCAGCATATTTTTAATTTTAACTATTACATTTGGCCCTGCCATAGATTTTAATGCGTCATGGTGTTTTGTTAATGTTTATTGCTTATTTTGATTTTATGTTGTTCTGTTGTTGTTGTTGTTGTTTTTACTGATGTATTTGGGCTCGGCCTCATGTAAGCCGCACCGAGTCCTCCGGGAGATGGTAGCGGGGTACAGATAAAGGTGGTTTATTATTATTATTATTATTATTATTATTATTATTTATTTATTTACTATAGTTCTATACCGCCCTTCTCAGCCTGAGGGCGACTCATGGCGGTTTACAGAACGGCACAATTTGATGCCCACAACAATACAAAGATAGTTAAAACATTAAAAAAACCCCATTTAACACAGATAAAAATTCATTACAAATAACATCAATAAAAACATTAAAAAATAAATCCTCCACATTTCAATTACCAATCATTGCCCAGTTGCGTTGCCCAACCATTCCGAGATTGGAGTTTATCAGTTACTGCATTTGGGAAAGCCTGCTCATATAGCCAGGTTTTGACTTTTTTGCAAAATGTTAAGAGGGTGGGAGCCGATCTAATGTCCCTGGGGAAGGCATTTCACAGCCGAGGGGCCACCGCTGAGAAGGCCCTGTCTCTCGTCCCCGCCAGCTGAACCTGTGAAGATGGCAGGAACGAGAGCAGGGCCTCCCCAGAAGATCTTAAATTCCTAGATGGTTCGTAAGGAGAGATATGTTTGAACTGATAAGCAGGGCCGGAACCGTTTAGGGCAGTGGTTCTCAACCTTGCTAATGCCGCGACCCCTTAGTACAGTTCCTCATGTTGTGATGACTCCCAACCATCACATTATTTTTGTTGCTACTTCACAACTGTAATTTTGCTACTGCTTTGAATTGTAATGTAAATATCAGATAGGCAGGATGGACTAAATTTGGCACAAATATCCGATACACCCAAATTTGAATACTGGTGGCTTTAGGGGGTATTTATTTTGTCATTTGGGAGTTGTAGTCGCTGGAAATTATAGTTCACCTACAATCAAAGAGTATTCCGAACTCCACCAACAGTGGAATTGAACCAAACTTGGCACACATAAGTCCCATGACCAACAGAAAATACTGGAAGGGTTTGATGGGCATCGACCTTGAGTTTTGGAGCTGTAGTTCACCTCCATCCAGAGCGCACTGTAGACTCACACAATGATGGATCTGGACCAAGCTTGGCACAATTACTCTATCTGCCCAAATGTGAACACTGGTGGAATTTGGGGAAAATAGACCTTGACATTTGAGAGTTATAGTTGCTGGGATTTATAGTTCACCTACAATCAAAGGAAATTCTGAACCCCATAAACAATATAATTGAGCCAAACACAGAACCCTCATGAACAACAGAAAATACTGTGTTTTCTGATGGTCTTTGGTGACCCCTCTGACACCCCCTCAAGACCTCCTCAGGGGTCCCAACCCCCAGGTTGAGAAACACTGGTTTAGGGCTTTATAGGCTAAAGCCAGCACTTTGAATTGTGCCGGGTAGCAGATTGGCAGCCAGTGGAGCTGGCGCAACAGGGATGTTGTATGCTCCCTGGGCGCTGCTCCTGTCAGGGGTTCAAAGCCAGCCCAGGTCGGAGCAAGCTCCCTACCATTTGTCTAGCTTACTGTCAAACTTTGCAGCCCAAAAGACAGTAGCATCTGTCGAGTAGGAAATTTAGGTATGTGGGGAGGCTAATTTAACTAATGTATGACACCATAAATGTTCTGTCACGTGCTGGGCCTGTAAATAATTGTCTTTAAATAGGATGTGCGACTTGAGCCCAGCGGGAAACCAGGGTCCCCCGAAGAGAAGTTCTCAGAGGTTTTCCACCACAAATTATCTTTAGATGGCTTGTGAAGTATAACAAAGTCCTTTATTAATGAACAATCAAACAGAAACTTCTCTTGTCTTCAGTAAAGTTAAACAAATGGTTTCAGGCCTTTATGCAACTGGTGGCTTCCTGAACTTGCCCACGAAGGATAGGCAACTGTTTTCAATAACTGATTCTTTACTTTAAAGGAAAATCCCTCTTTTAACTTCTCCCAGGCTGACTGTAATCTAATTCTCACTGATGTGGGCTCCGCTACCGGGTCGAACTGCGTCTCGAGCACTGAGTGGACCTACCAGTAAGGCCAGTAGAATCTCCAGCTGGAGTTCTTTGGTCTTCCAAACTGTTTACCCTCTGAAATTCCTCAAAGCTTTAGGGCTGCTTCTCTGGAAATCTTTGGATGCTCTTAAGACTGTTTCCCCCCGGAAAGTCTTAAGGGTTGAAGCTTTTGTATAGGAGAAGCTTGTACACGTCCTCTACATTAGCTTTCCTTACTAAGACTAACTAAAAATAGCTCCCTTCCCTTCCCAATTATCCTGAGCAAGGGGCAGAACCAAAACTTAACGATGATGGACAGTTGACTTGCCCTACGACTGCAACCAAAGGAAGCTACCTTTCTGCAGAACCCCTGAAGCCCTGGACTGCAAGCAAATACTCAATACAAAGCAAATATTTATTTTTTTATTTACATCATTTATATCCCGCCCATATCAGCCCGCAGGCGACTCAGGAGTTGGAGCTCCTGGTACAGCCGTACCAGCACAATAAAATTCTCCAGCAGTGTGCAAAAGAATAAGAAAGTTCTCCATTGGAGTCACAAGTAGACGGTGAAGCGACAGCTCCCCCAATGGCTGGAATTCAAAAAGCATAGCCTTTGTGTTTCTGTCTATATATGTTGTGTGTTTATGGCATTTAGTGTTTGCCATATATGTGTACATTGTTTACATGTTTGTGTGTATAGTTTAAAACAGCAGATATGCAATTACGCTCTGACACTGCACATCATGCAGAATCTGGCCCTTTTGTTCCCTTCCAGGCTGAAAGAAATGTTCGGCAGCTCGAAATTCATCTAGGAGGAGTGGCAGATTAACTCGAGCCGCAGGTAGTCGACTTAGTCATGGACCTAAAACAGGACGCACAAACTATGATTATCTCTAATCATAGGACACCAACACAACTCTGAGTAAAGTACTGAGTAGGCTGGGATATCGCCGCAGCGGGGACAGGAGGAAGGAGATGGGAAAATCTGCATTTGTCCGTTCAAAGGGACAAGTCATAAGTGGGGAACAGCTCAGCGTAAGTTCACAATGGTTCGGAAAAAAGGCCATTTGATCCTTGCTGGGCTTTTGCAGGAATGGAGAGCGCGAGCTATTAATGGTGCTGCAATAGCCTTTGCACTCTGGGTAGAGTTCCAGTGTTCGCCTTTCAAGAGGGCTGAAAGGAAGCGTCAGAAAGCTCTGCCAAAAGGAATGGAAGTGTCTAAGCAAGCACTGAGGCCAGAATTAGAGTTTCCAGAGTGCCATTTCCCCTCCTGGTTTTCAAGGGGAGGAATCTCAGGTGAGGGTGCAGCCTTGAAAAATAGCATATGCCTATTAGGTAAGGTAAAGGTTTTCCCCTGACATGAAGTCCAGTCATGTCTGACTCTGGGGTGTGGTGCTCATCTCCATTTCTAAGCCGAAGAGCCGGCATTGTCGGTAGACACCTCCAAGGTCGTGTGGCCGGCATGACTGCATGGAGCGCCGTTACCTTCCCACCAGAGCGGTACCTATTGATCTACTTATATTTGCATGTTTTCGAACTGCAGAAGCTGGGGCTGACAGCGGAAGCTCATGCCACTCCCCGGAATCGAACATGCAACCTTTCAGTCAACAAGCTCAGCAGCTCAGCGCTTTAACCCACTGCAACACCGGGGGCTCTATATGCCTATTAGACTTGTGCAAAAAAAAAAAAAAAATCGGAAGTTTCAGGAATCGTAAAAAAATCGGAAATTTTGAATAAGTTGGAAGCCATATTCAAAGCGTTTGCAAGGCCCACACCAAATATTTAAGTTTGTGAGTAAACCAACGATGTGATTTTTAAAGAAATGTACTTATTTTTGTCTCTTGAGAGCATGATTTAAAGGCAAATATATTTTAAGGGAGAGTATCATAGAATCATTGAGTTGGAAGAGACATGGTGGACCATCCAGTCCAATCCCATTCTGCCAAGAAGCAGGAAAATTGCATTCAAAGCATCCCTGACAGATGGCCATCCAGCCTCTGTTTCAAAGCCTCCAAAGAAGGAGCCTCCACCAGAATCCCAGGGCAGAGAGTTCCACTGCTGAACAGCTATCATCGTCAGGAAGTTATTCCTAATGTTCAGGTGGAATCTCCTTTCCTGTAGCTTGAAGCCATTCTTCCATTGCATCTTAGTCTCCAGGGCAGCAGAAAGGAAGCTTGCTTCCTTCTCCCTATGACTTCCCCTCACATATTGAACCATGGCCCTCATCATGTCTCCTCTCAGCTTTCTCTTCTTCTTTAAGCCGCTTCTCATAGGGCTTGTTCCCCAGACCCTTGATCATTTTAGTTGCCCTCCTCTGGACACATTCCAGAGAAGGGCGACTAAAAGGAACACTTCTGTTATGAAGTGTTCTGAAACTCTGTTGTATATATGTGTGTGTTTTTGTGCATCGGCATATCTTTGTCCCTGACAGTTCAAAGAGATATTTAGGATATCAGTTTAACAGCTGAGAAACTTAGTTGCCTTGCATCAATGCTGGAGATTTCCATTTTCTGAAAGATCATTGGACCCGTGGTTTTCCAAAAGTATATTTCTTGAGTCTGTTTGGATCAGTTCCCTGGAGGTGAGCCACTTCTTTTGTAATATGCCTCATGTGGAGCTATCCACCCTGGTGTCTTTGACTAAATCCTTTTTGATCTATTCCAGGTGTTTGAAATTGGCCTCTGGATAAAGCGAATATGCCTCTTGGTTTCTACTTTTCTATTTCCAAATATGCATGCCACCCAAAAGGGAGATTTATACCTTCTAACTCAGTGTTTCTCAACCTTCCCAATGCCGCAATCCTTTAACATTGTTCCTCTTGTTGTGGTGACCCACAACCCTAAAATTATTTTCCTTTCTACGTCATAACTGTCATTTTGCCATTGGTATGAATTGTAATGTAAATATCTGATAGGCAGGATGTATTTTCATTCACTGGACCAAATTTGGCACAAATACCCGATATGCCCAAATTTGAATACTGGTGTAGTTGGGAGGGCATTGATTTGGTCATTTGGGAGTTCTAGTTGCTGGGATTTATAGTTCACCTACAATCAAAGAGCACTCTCAACTGCATCAATGATGGAATTGAACCACACTTAGCACACAGATCTCTCATGACCAACAGAAAATACTGGAAGGGTTTGGTGGGCATTCACCTTGAGTTTTGGAGTAGTAGTTTACCTACATACAGAGAGCACTGTGGACTCAAACAATGATGGATCTGGACCAAACTTGGCACAAATACTGAATATGTCCAAATGTGAACACTGGTGGGGGTTTGGGCAAAATAGATCTTGACATTTGGGAATTGCAGTTGCTGGGATTGATAGTTCACCTACAATTAAAGAGCATTCTGAACTCCACCAACGATGGAATTGAACCAAACTTGACCACACACAACTCCCATGCATTGAGGGGACTCACTGGTGCAAACCTCCCTCCAGCCTTGCATGCTCTCCCTCACCCACACAAGCGCACCATGCTGTCATGCACCAAGCACGCTTGCTTTCCCCTCCCCACTTGGAGTCTCAGAAACAGCCCTTCCTTTGGCTAAGAGGCTGGTCAATCACAGCAGAGGTGGGCTTTTGTTGGGAGGATTAGCCATCTGTTTCCAAAAAGGAAGAGAAGGACAGGCAGAGAGATAGTCAGCCTTCTCTGCCAAAGAGATTCCTAAGACCATCAGAAATACATGTTTTTTAATGGTCTTTGGCGACCCCTCTGAAACCCTCTCATGACCCCCAGGTTGAGAAACGCTGGTCTAAAACCTTCCAGGTGTTTAAAATTGGCCTTTGTATGAAGTGGTAATTGAATATGCCTGTTGGTTTCTCCTTTTGTATATCCAAATAAGACATGCCATCCAAAAGAGAGATGCATACCTTCTGACTCTAATACTCCTTGTCTTCCAGGGTCACCCATTCTTTGAGGCAGTCCAGACAACTCGTGTGAAAGCAAAGTTGTAGTTTTGGGAGGGAGATGCTGCCTCTTCCTCTCTTCTCGACCTACCATAATTCAACCCAAGTGAACTCTACCACCGTTACTATCCCATTTGCATCACATTGAGCATTAGAGAAGAAAATACCAGGACCATTTTCATAAAATGGACTCGGTTTTAGACCATTGCCCTTTGCCTGTAGCCGGGTTCTGAATGTTAATTCCAATCCCCGCCATGATGTGGAGAGGGCAATTCCCACCCGCATCTCCATGGCTGCTCAAATTAAATCTGTGCAACACCTTTGGAAGACATGACTCGGCATGGAAATTCAGAACCTTGCTTCCAGCAAAGGGCAGCAGGTTAAGCAGAGATCTTGGGACTATACGATGAAACTAGAAGTATTTGCATTGATATCTTTATATGCACGCACACTCCCTTTGCATGCATGCTATAATTTCAGACTGGTGCCAGCACTTCCATTTGAGAAGATATTTGTCTAGGACTTGATCTAGCATTACTTGCGGGGTTAACTTGCATTTTTCCACCTCTGCCCCTGAAGAGACCCTTTTCCCTCATGAGCAATGAAAAATGTATATGCGTACATGCACACACACTGAGGAAAGGCATGCAAAGAGAAAAGCTTTTATTCTAAGCAACCTTACATTAGCAAGAAGGTACCTTGTACATGGAGCCACGTTTTTTGGGCATTATTTTGCAGCTGAGTAATGAAGTAGCTGATATAGAATACATATTAATCTTCTCAATCAGGGTAGGTCCATTATATCCTCATACTAAAAAAGGGAAATGCTAAAGGCTGCGCAAACTTCCATACAGTGGCCCTTATTTCTCATGCCAAGATCCTGCAAGGAAGACTCCAGCAAGATATGGAGAGAGAGTGGCCAGATGGACAAGCTGGGTTTAGAAAAGGCAGAGGAACGAGAGACCAAATTGCTAACATCCGGATGCTGGATAATGGAGAAAGGCAGGGAGTTTCAGAAAAAAACATCTATTCCTTTTTATTGACTATTCTAAAGCCTTTGACTGTGTGGATCATAATAAATTGTGGCAAGTTCTTGCTGGTTTGTATGGGGAAACCAAGCCATCTTGTCCTGTCTCCTGAGGTATCTGTTTCACAACCAAGTAGCAACAGTAAGAACATACCATGGAACAACAGACTGCTTCAAGATTGGGAAAGGCGTACTGCGGGGTTATCTACTCTCACCCAACCTATTCAAGACAGGAAAACTTAGAGGAGACAATAATACCAGGGAAAATGGAAGGAAAAAGGAACAGGGGCCGACCAAGGGCAAGGTGGATGGATGGCATCCTTGAAGGGCATGGTTTGATCTCAAAGGAGCTGGAGATGGCCATGGTCAATACTCTATCCTGGGCTGGTCCATGAGGTCACAAAGAGACGGAAGTGACTGAACCAATGAACAAGGTTCATTGCATCCATAATTGGATGGTAAACATTAAATGAGTTTCCTTCAGCTCAGAGGTTCTCAACCTTTGGTTTTCTAGGTGTTGGCCAAATTTGCTAAGGCTTCTTGGAGTTTATTCGACTGAACGAATAAACAAGGTCTTGTCGAAGGCTTTCATGGTTGGAATCACTGGGTTGTTGTAGGTTCTTTGGGCTATAACATTCTCTCAGAGGTTGTGAGGACCATTGCATCTATAGAATCATAGAATCATAGAGTTGGGCCATCCAGTCCAACCCCATTCTGCCAAGAAGCAGGAAAATTGCATTCAAAGCACCCCTGACAGATGGTCATCCAGCCTCTGTTTAAAAGCTTCCAAAGAAGGAGCCTCCCCCACACGCCAAGGCAGAGTTCCACTGCTGAATGGCTCTCACAGTCAGGAAGTTCTTTCTAATGTTCAGCTGGAATCTCCTTTCTTGTAGTTTGAAGCTATTGTTCCATTGCGTCCTAGTCTCCAGGGCTGCAGAAAACAAGCTTGCTCCCTCCTCCCTATGACTTCCTCTCACATATACATGGCTATGTAAGAGGAAGTCATAGGGAGGAGGGAGCAAGTTTGTTTGACTGGTAAGCATAATATATTACATGAGTGTCCTTCAGTTCAGACATTCTCAACTTTGGTTTTCCAGGTGTTGGCCAAACTTGCTAAGGTTTCTCAGAGTTGAAGGGCCTTTCTACACAGTCATATAACCCAGAATATCAAGGCAGATAATGCATAATAATGCATAATATCTGCTTTGAATAGGTTTATCTGAGTCCACGCTGCCATATAATCTGGTTCCATTTGGATTTTATACAGCTATGTGGAAGGGGCCTAAATCCCATCCACCAGGAGGACTAAAGGTTGGGAACCACAGCCTTGCTTGTGTGTAGTAAATGCATGTATTTCAATAACATTGGATCCTTAATTCACCTGCACAGCCATAACATTTTCCCTGGAGTTACTGGGGGAGAGGACAGTTCCTTTTCTCCACTTTGGAACGTCTCTGAAACTGGACTCGGTCTTGATTCATAAAGGGTTTTCTCACTCCTTTTTGTGATATAAAGCTCACATCTGTTCCTTTGCAATTCCCAGCCATTGTTTCCGTGCCCTGCCCTTTGGAGCATCAGAAAACCAAGCTTGATACATCTCCGGCATGGATTTAACAAAATTTGCTTAGCTCCGCAATTGTTTTCACCACCACAGAGCAGGATGCTTCCATTGCTGGAAATAATTCATACGCTAAGAGCCAGCGTTACTTAAACATTGACATCACATCAAGCTCGCATTGGAAAACATCACACGAACAGGCACGCAGGCACAAAAATATATATTTTTTGCAACTCCTTCACAAACCCCAACTCCCCGACCTGGTTTGCATTTGAATTTATGCTGCACAAAAAAGAAGGGGAAAAAAACCCTCAGTGAAATTCATCGCATTTCAATGCCGTCTTGAATATTCATTTCGGAGAAAGGAAGTGTTGGGAAGGATGATCCGGGCGATGAAAAACGAACAGGTTGAGCTTGGAACCAATGCGATTATTTCCTATGGGAAACTGAACATGCTTTTCTGCCTGGGGCTGTTAAAAGTTACAGTCAGGTGGTCCGTAATAAAAACTGTCGGAAGGGCAATTAAAACACGTTCCGCTCGCTTTAGTTGTCGCTGATGAACAGGGGAGATAGGGCTGCATTTGGAAAGCATGGAGAGATATTGGGGCCCAGAAGAGGTTCTGCTCTTGATAGCTCTGGGCCCGTTTCTGAACCATTTAATTCCAAGTAGCTTTACAACAAGTAAAGTACAAAGCCATAGAAGCAGAGTTCCTGCCTTGAATGCAAACCAACTTCAATCCCTGTCATCTCCAGGATGAAAAAATCTCCCGAAAAGTCAATCTAAATCAGTGTTTCTCAACCTTCCTAATGCTGCGACCCCTGAATACAGTTCTTCATGCTGTGGTGACCCCCAACCATAACATTATTTCCGTTGCTACTTCACAATTGTCATTTTGCTACTGTTATATCTGACATGCTTGATGTATTTTCATTCACTGGACCAAGTCTGCAAACTTTGCTTGTTTGTTTTTAATGCAATACAACTGTTTTGGTTTGTTCCTGACGTGATAAATAAATACTCGATCAAATTTGGAACCAATACCTAATACTCCCAAATTTGAACATTGGCAGGGTTGGGGGGGGGGGGCGGGATTGATTTCATCATTTGGGAATTGTAGTTGCTGGGATTTATAGTTCGCCTACAATCAAAGAGCATTCTGAACTCCACCAATGATGGAATTGAACCAAACTTGGTATACAGAACTCCCATGACCAACAGAAAATACTAGAAGGGCTTGGTAGGCATTGACCTTGAGTTTTGGAGTTGTAGTTCACCTACATCCAGAGAGCACTGTGGGCTCAAACAATGATGGATCTGGACCAAACTTGGCATGAATATTCAATATGCCCAAATGTGAACACTGGTGGAGTTTTGGGAAAACAGACCTTGTCATTTGGGAGTTGTAGTTGTTGGGATTTATAGTTCACCTGCAATCAAAGAGTACTCTGAACCAAACTTGCCACACCAAACTCCCATGACCAACAGAAAATACTGGAAGGGTTTGGTGGGTATTGCCCTTCAGTTTTGGAGTTGTAGTTCACCTACATCTAGAGAGCACTGTGGACTCAAACAATGATGAATATGGACCAAACTTGGCATGGATACTTAATATGCCCAAATGTGAAAACTGGTGGAGTTTTGGGGGGGAAAGACCTTAAAATTTGTAGTTGCTGGGATATACAGTTAACCTACAATCAAAAAGGACTCTGAACCCAGCCCGCAATGATTCGCACCAAACTTGGCACACTACTTACACAGCCAACACTGAATACTACTGTGGGGTTTTTTTTGGGGGGGGGGGAGGGGGCTGATTTTGAATTCTGGAAGTTGTAGTTCACCAACACCAAAAAGGAAGAGATGGACAGGTGGAGAGATCTTCAGCCTCCACTGTCCAAAAACAAGCCATTAGAACCAATGCCATTAAAGCCAGAATTCAAAAGTTGACGACAGATCCCAAGTGTAGACTCTGCAAGGAATCAGATGAAACAATAGATCACATCCTCAGCTGCTGCAAGAAGATTGTGCAGAGAGGCTACAAGCAGAGGCATAACACTGTTGCTCAGGTGATTCATTGGAATTTGTGCCACAAATATCATCTCCCTGCGGCAAAGAATTGGTGGAATCACAAGCCGGAAAAAGTTACAGAGAATGAACACGCCAAGCTACTCTGGAACTTCTGGATTCAGACAGAGTTCTGGAGCATAATACTCTTGACCTCACAATCATATTAAAAACAAAGTATGGATTGTCGATGTTGCAATCCCAGGTGACAGCAGGATTGCAGAGAAACAACAGGAAAAGCTGACACGATATGAGGATTTAAAGATTGAATTGCAAAGACTCTGGCACAAGTCTATCAAGGGGGTCCCAGTGGTGATTGGCACACTGGGTGCAGTGCCTAAAGACCTTGGCCTGCACTTAAACACAATCAGCACTGACAAGATTACCATCTGCCAGCTGCAAAAGGCCACCTTACTCGGATCTGCACGCATTATTCGCGGACACATCACACAGTCTTACACACTTGGGAAGTGTCCGACGTGTGATCCAATTCAACAGCCAGCAGAGTGTCTGCTGTGGACTCATCTTGTTGTGTATCGAATAATAATAATAATAATAATAATAATAATAATAATCATCAGGATTGAAGAGAAACAACAAGAAAAGATGACACGATATGAGGATTTAAAGACTGAACTGCAAAGAGTCTGGCACAAGCCAGTTAAGCTGGTCCCAGTGGTGATCGGCACACTGGGTGCAGTGCCTAAAGACCTTGGCCTGCACTTAAACACAATCGGCGTTGACAAAATCACAACCTTCCAGCTGCAAAAGGCCACTTTACTGGGATCTGTACGCATTATTCACCGATACATCACACATTCCTAGAGACTTGGGAAAGGTCTGATGTGTGATCCAATACAATAGCCAGCAGAGTGATCTCGTTTGCTGTGGACTCATCTTGTTGTGTTTCAAATAATAATAATAATGCTGAAAGATAGCTATTGGGAGGCTGCCAAAGTCTTTCGGACAGCAAGGAGGAGGGAAAACGAGCCTTTCCCTCGAATAACCCTTCCCTCCAACTGCAGCGGGGAACGGGGAAACGGGGTAATATTGGTGGGCGTTGTTATGATTCCTTTCCTCCTGTGATTCTGGCAACAGCAGAAGGGGATGTTGATTCATAAAAAAGATGAGTGTGGGGAAAGGGCAAAGCGCCACATCTCTCTGTGGCTACTTTTTGAAAGGAAAGAAGAAAAGAAAGCTTGTCCTACATAAGACGAGATGGGGCAAACAAAAATAGATCCTCCTGAAGGTGACGAGAGGAGAAACGTCGCTTGATGCCACCCCTGCGGGCCTTCCGCCCTTCCCGCTTGGCTATCCTTCTTGCACACCACAATTGTGGGTGTCTGCCAGCAAGCTGTTGTTATGATTATTATCACTTTCCAGCTGACAGCCCAGGGACTAAATTTCTTGGCTGGTTAGTTATCTTCTCCATCTTCCACAAAGGCAGGCAAAGGCTTCGCACCTTCTCCCTTTGGTGGGAACCTGTGATTTGATATCGTTAAATCATTTTCCTCCCCCCCTTTCCTCCCTCTTTATTGATTTGGGGAGAGTGTGCCCAGCTCTCTCGCTGCACCACAGGTGACTGAACCGATTCTTGGGGAATTGTCCTAGTTATTATTAGAGTGTGTTTAGTAAAGGTAAAGGTTTCCCCTGACATTAAGTCCAGTCGTGTCCGACTCTGGGACTCTGGTGCTCATCTCCATTTCTAAGCCAAAGAGCCGGCATTGTCCGTAGACACTTCCAAGGTCATGTGGCCGGCATGACTGCATGGAGCGTTGTTACCTTCCCACCAAAGTGGTACCTATTGATCTACCCATTGAATGTTTGCCATTTATATGTTGTGCTCTGCCCTGAGTCCCCTTCGGGGTGAGATGGGCAGAATATAAATGCTTTAAATAATTTTTTTTGTCGTGTCAGGAGCGACTTGAGAAACTGCAAGTCGCTTCTGGTATGAGAGAATTGGCCGTCTGCAAGGACGTTGCCCAGGGGACACCCGGATGTTTAGATGTTTTGCCATCCTTGTGGGAGGCTTCTCTCATATCCCCGCATGGAGAGCTGGGGCTGATAGAGGGTGCTCATCCGCCTCTCCCCGGATTCGAACCTGCGACCTGTCGGTCTTCAGTCCTGCTGGCACAGGGGTTTAACCCACTGCGCACCGGGGGCTCCCCTTTAAATAAATAAATAATAAATAATAAATACTCACATTTGCATGTTTTCGAACTGCTAGGTTGGTAGAAGCTGGGGCTGACAGCAGAAGCTCACGCCGCTCCCCAAACTCCATCAGTGTTCACACCTACATCCAGAGGGCACTGTGGACTCAAACAATGATGGATCTGGACCAAAACCTGGCACGAATACTCAATATGCCCAAATGTGAACACTGGTGGAGTTTGATCTTGACATTTGGGAGTTGTAGTTGCTGGGATTTATAGTTCACCTACAATCAAAGAGCATTCTGAACTCCACCAAAGATGGAGTGAACCAAACTTGGCACACAGAACTCCCATGACCAACAGAAAACACTTGAGGTGTTTGGTTGGCATTGAACTTGAGTTTTGGAGTTGTAGTTTACCTATATCCAGAGAGAACTGTGGGCTCAAAAATGATGGATCTAGACCAAACTTGGCACGAATCTTCAATATGCCCAAATGTGAACACTATTGGAGTTTGGGGAAAATAGACATTGACATTTGGGAGTTGTAGTTGATGAGATTTATAGTTCACCTACAATCAAAGAGCATTCTCAACCCCACCAATGATAGAATTGGGCCAAACTTCCCACACAGAACCCCCGTGACCAACAGAAAATACTGTGTTTTCTGATATTTGGCGACACCTCTGGCACGCCCCTCGTGACCCTCTACACCAGTGGTTCTCAACCTGGGGTCCCCAGATGTTTTTGGCCTTCAACTCCCAGAAATCCCAGTCAGTTTACCAGCTGTTAGGATTTCTGGGAGTCGAAGGCCAAAAACATCTGGGGACACCAGGTTGAGAACCACTGCTCTACACTATAGAGTTGTTGCGCTTTGACACCAGTTTTCACTTCCATGGCTTAGTGCTATGGAATCCTGGCAGTTGTAGCATTACAAGGGGTTTCAGCTAAAAATGGCAGTGCTTTCCCAAATTACAACTCCTGTGATTCCATAGCACTGAGACATGGCAATGGAAGTGGTGTCGGATTGCATTTATTCTACAGAGTATATGCACCCCTCTCTAAATAAAAAAAAATCAAATGCAAAACTTTAAAATACTATTTAACTATCCATAAAATTGAAACTAATTTTAAAAATGGCACTATTAGAATAAATGCAATACAGACAGAAAAAATATAATTTAATTCTGTGAGGTTTGGTCTCCTTTGAGAGTCAGTCTCCAAGGTCTGCCAAAAGAAATTGTTTGGAAGTCTTAACCTGCCTGCAAAAATATAGCAGGAAGGTGCCTGGCTTTTTACTGGAAGGGTAAAGCCAACTGGCATCCCATAGGATCTGATGTTCCGAGCTCTCGTCCTTTCGCATTTGAATGACCTACATGCAGAGGAAGGGAAAAAAATAGAGAGAAACTCAAAATGAATTAAATGTGGTGTTCATGCATAACAGAAACAGGTGGGGATGTAGGATGCTGAGTACAGAGACAACCGGCACTGGTGACATTTACGGGATTTTGGCTCGGCTTCTACACGGAGGGTGAAGCCTGCGGGGATCAAGCCGAGGAAGAGGAACCTTTGCGAAGACAGAGAAGGGTGAAGGAAATGAAAGGAGAGGCAACACGGGCAGAAAGAGATGGCCTTTTATTGACAATGCGCTGGGTGCAACTTACAAAGCAGTGGGCAATTCAGGCTCAACCAGAAAGGATAAGAACAACAACAACGACAGCACTTTATTTATATTCTGTCCTTCTCACCCCGAAGGGGACTCAGGGCAGATTGCAGTACAAAGACACGACAAACATTCAATGCCCCTTGGTATAGACCAGTGGTTCTCAACCTGTGAGTTCCCAGATGTTTTGGCCTTCAATTCCCAGAAATCTTAACATCTGGTAAACTGGCTGGGATTTCTGGGAGTTATAGGCCAAAACACCTGGGGGCCCACAGGTTGAGAACCACTGGTACAGACAATACACAGACAGAACAGAAGGAGGTGTATTGTTTTGATTCTGTGTCCTGCTGTTTTGGTGCCGTGGAAGGTTGGGCTTGAGTCCAGCCACAGGGGGTGCTGATGCTCCATTCTCTATGACGAAGAGCCGTTAGGATGTACTCCTTCCATTTAGTCACCCAGCATTTTCTGATCTTTTTCCCTTATGGCAACCCTCCCCCCCCCCACTTTTACCGGTACCTCTAATTACAGCTAAAGCTGTTTCGATTGCTTAGGTAAACAGTGAGCAGGGCTGACAGTCGGATGCTCACACCAAACTTGGGCTTCAAACTTGCATCCTTTCGGTTGATAAATCTTATCGTTGCTGGTGATTTACCAGCTGTGCTAAACTAATGAAATGTTTCTCAACCTGGGGGTCAGGATTCCTGGGGGCGTTGTGCGGGGGGCTTCAGAGGGGCCACCAAAGACTATCAAAAAGCACATATTTCTGATGTTATTAGAAACCCCTTTGGCAGAGAAGGCTAAAGATCGCTCTGCCTGGCCTTCTCTTCCTTTTTGGAAACAGAAAGTGAATCCTCCCACCAAAAGCCCTCCTCCTGCTGTGATTGGCTGGCCTCTCAGTTAAGGGGAGAGCTATTTCTGAGACTCCAAGTGGAAAGGGGAGAGCAAGTGTGCTAGGCGCATGGCAGCACGGCGGGCATGTGTGAGGCAAAGGAGAGCATGTAAGGCTGGAGGGAGGCTCACGCATCTGAGTCCGTTCAAGGCATGGGGGTTCTGTGTGGGACGTTTGGCCCAATTCTATCATTGGTGAGATTCAGAATGCTCTTTCATTGTAGGAGGGCTGTTTCTGAGACTCCAAGCAGGGAGGGGAAAGCAGGCATGCTCTGCACATGGCAGCATAGTGCACATGCGAAGGAGAGCATGCGAGGATGGAGGGAAGCTTGCGCCGTGAGTCCCTTCAAGGCAGGAGGAAAAACACCAATTCTATCGTTGTTGGGGTCCATTATGCTCTTTGATTGTAGGTGAACTATACATCCCAACAACTACAACTCCCAAATGTCAAGGTCCATTTCCCCCAAACTCCACCAGTGTTCACATTTGGGCATATTACAAATTTGTGCCAAGTTTGGTCCAGATCCATCATTTTTGAGTCCACAGTTCTCTCTGGATGTAGGTGAACTACAACTCCAAAACTCAAGGTCAGTGCCCACCAAACCCTTCCAGTATTTTCTGTTTTCATGGGAGTTCTGTGTGCCACAATTGCTTCAATTCCATTGTTGGTGAAGTTCAGAATGCTCTTTGATTGTAGATGAACTATAAATCTTACCAACTACAACTCCCAAATGACCAAATCAATGCCCCCCAACCCCACCAGTATTCAAATTTGGGTGTATCGGCTATTTGTGCCAAATTTGGTCCAGTGAATGAACATACATCCTGTACATCAGATATTTGCATGACGATTCATAAGAGTAGCAACATTATAGTGACGAAGTAATAACGAAAATAATTTTATGGTTGGGGGTCAGCACAACATGAGGAACTGTATTAATTATTGATGACTGTGTGCAACATTCACATTCAGAGACAGCCTGCCCCTGGATTAGAGCTGACCATGAGTAGCTGGGGATTGGGGGAGTTGTATTCCTAAACAGCCCTTTTTTCCAAAGCTTTAAATACAAGTCCATGGGCAATAATATTTGATTGCAATGCTTGGGGCTGTTTCTCTCAGAAAATAAATGCAAGTCAGGGAGGCATGACAGAGGCGTATAAAATTATTCATGATGTGGCAGGAATCAATAGGGAGGCCGTCTACTCTCTGCCTCTCTTTCCTTTTCTCCTGTGCTAGGATCAAATGAAGTTATCCATGAAACAGTCTGAGACTCCAGATAGAAGAAGGAAGTGTTTCTCCCCCTGGTACATCATTAACCTGCAGCCTCCAGATGTTGTCAGACTGCAACTCCCACCAGTCCTTGCTTAATGGTGAGGAATGTTAGGAATTGCAATCCATCCCTTCCTCCTGTTCTTCCTACTCCCCCTCCCTCCCTCCCTCCCTCCCTCCCTCCCTCCTTCCTTCCTTCCTTCCTTCCTTCCTTCCTTCCTTCCTTCCTTCCTTCCTTCCTTCCTTCTTTCCTTCACTTCCTCCTCTCCCTCCTTCCTTCTTTGCTCCCTTCTTTCTTTCCTTCCCTTTCTCCTCTCCCTCCTTCCATCCTTGCTCCCTTCCTTCTTTCTTTCCTTTCCTTCCTCTCTCTCTTCCCCCTTCCTTCCTCCTTCCCTCAGTCCCATCCCTTCCTCCCATTCTTCCTTGCCTCCCTCCTTGCTTCCCATCTTCCTTCTTTTCTTCCTTCTCTCCCTCCTTCCTTCCTTCTTCCCTTCCTCCTTTCTTTTCTTCCCTCTTCTCTCTCCCTTTTTTCCTTCCCTTCCTCTCTCTCTCCCTTTCTTCATCCTTCCCTTCCTCAGGCCCGTCCCTTCCTCCTGTCTTTCCTTGCTTCCCTCCTTCCTTCTTTTCTTCCTTCTTTCCCTCCTTCCTTCTGCTCCCTTCCTTCTTTCTTTTCTTCCTCTCTCTCCCTTCCTTTCCTCCCTCTCTCCCTTTTTTCCTCCCTCCCTTCCTCAGGTCCATCCCTTCCTCCTGTCCTTCCTTGCCTCCCTCCTTCCTTCTTTTCTTCTTTCTCTCCCTCCTTCCTTCCTTGCTCCCTTCCTTCTTTCTTTTCTTCCCTTCTTCTCTCTCCCTTCCTTCCTTCCCTTTCTCTCTCTCTCCCTTTCTTCCTCCTTTCCTTCCTCAGGCCTGTCCCTTCCTCCTGTCCTTCCTTGCCTCCCTCCTTCCTTCTTTTCTTCCTTCTCTTCCTTCCCTGCTCCCTTCCTTCTTACTTTTCTTCCCTTCCTCTCTCTCTCTCTCCCTCCCTTCCTTCCCTTCCTCTCTCTTTCTCCTTTTCTTCCTCCCTCATTCCCTCAGGCCCATCCCTCCCTCCTGTCCCTCCTGTCCCTCCTTACCTCCTTCCTTGCTTCCCTCCTTCCTTCTTTTCTTCCTTCCTCCTCTCCTCCCTTCCTCCCTTCCTTCCTTCCTTTCTTCCCTCTCTCCCTCCATCCCTCCATCCCTTCTTGCTTCTTTTCCTCCTTCCTTGGTCTTTTCTTCTTTGCCTCCCTTACCCTTCCTTTCTCTCTCCTTCCTGCTTCCTTGAGCAATAATATTAGCCCCAGGATTACCCAACACTTAAACATGCAAGCTCAAAAATCACACTGATGTAAACCAAATTTAATTTTCTATTATAAACGTTCTTTGTATATTATCTTAATTCATATTACTCTTAAGTTTAACGAATATGTTAGAAGTTTTGATTAAGGTTTATTTTTAGATTAACACAGTGTATTGTTCTTGAACCTTGTGGTCCCTGCTAACAACAAAAACAAAACAATCAAAGTGTTCCCTGGTCATAAAAAGGTTGGGAACCACTGCTATGAATCTACGAAGGAATTCCACGCATGAACACATTCACTGTCTTGGTAGACATATCAAAAGATCAGAAAAGATGGAAGGAAGGAGGGAAAGAGAGGAAAAGCACAAACACACCTCCCAGATCGATTCTCTGGATTTGTTAGTGGGATACAAATGGTTTGAGATTACCTAATAACCACTCACATTTCCAGAAGGAATGTGAGCTATAACAGACGAGAGGGACACCAATAAAATGTCCTTGCACGATGCCCAGGGAGCTCTTAATGTCTTGGCGCATGTCCCGGCTGAACGATATGATGCTGGCCCTGCCAGAATGGGTGGAAATTAAATCCTGTAGTTGATCAAGGGTTACCGTGCCAGATGCTATCCATGATGATTTTCACAGGGCTTCAGAAATAATGAAAACAGGAGGACCATTTGTGCCAAATCTGCGTGCCTGCCCAATCCGGCGTTACCTGCTCCAACTGGCTATGCAAGTTTCAGGATTTCAGGTAGAGAGCAAAAACATAAGAACCTGGTTTGAATCAAACAGCAAGGTCTGTTTGGTCCAGCATTCTATTCCAACAGTTTCTGATGGGAAATCCAAGAATGCAACTCCACCTGACTTCTTCATGTATTTCTTTTGCAGTTCTCAACAACTGAGAACCATAATGATCCAAAAAGCTATAGACCAATCTCCCTGTTGTGCCACCTCTACAAAGTTCTGGAGAGACTTATTTTGCATAGAATTATGGAATAGACCAATGTCTGATCCCACAGCAAGCTGCCTTCAGGAAAGGCAAAAGCTGCACATTGCAAGTGCTAAACCTGAATCAGCACATAAAAGATGGCTTTGAAAGGCAGCAGATCACAGGAGCTGTCTTCATAGACCTGTCAGCGGCTTATGATACTGTAAATGCCCATCAAACCCTTCCAGTATTTTTTGTTGGCCATGGGAGTTCTGTGTGCCAAGACTGGTTCAATTTCATCGTTAGTGGCAATCAGAATGCTCTTTGATTGTACGTGAACTATAAATCCCAGCAACTACAAATCCCAAATGTCAAGGTCTATTTTCCACCGAACATTTTGGCATATTGAAGATTCCTGCAAAGTTTGGT
Source organism: Anolis sagrei (assembly GCF_037176765.1). Lineage (NCBI taxonomy): Eukaryota > Metazoa > Chordata > Lepidosauria > Squamata > Anolidae > Anolis > Anolis sagrei. The sequence goes on along the minus strand of NC_090029.1, from coordinate 30,716,915 downwards.
CCAGATCCATCATTGTTTGAGTCCACAGTGCTCTCTGGATGTAGGTGAACTGCAACTCCAAAACTCAAGGTCAATGCGCAGCAAATGCTTCCAGTATTTTGTGTTGGTCGTGGGGGTTCTGTGTGGGAAATTTGGTTCAATTCCATCATTGGTTGCGTTCAGAATGCTCTAGGATTGTAGGTGAACTATAAATCCCAACAACTCCCAAACGACAAAATCAATCCCCCCCTCCCAGCCCCACCAATATTCAATTTGGGCATATTGGGTATTTATGCCAAATTTGGTACAGTGAAAGAAAATACATCCTGCATATCAGATATTTACATCACAATTCATAACACTAGCAAAATGACAGCTGTGAAGTAGGAACGACAATAATTTTCTGGTTGGGGGTCACCACCACATGAGGAACTGTATTACGGGACCACAGCATTAGGAAGGTTGAGATCCACTGGTATAGAGGGACCTCTTGTGTAGGGATCCAGAGTGGAAGTTTTATAATACTGGCCCTTTTCCTCAAGCAACCTAGGGTGCATCTACACTGTAGAATGAAAGAGGCCTGACACCACTTTAACTGTCATAGCTTAATATTCTGGAATTATTGGAATTGTAGTTTAGTTGGGCACCAACACTCAATGGCTGAGAAGGCTGAAGACCTTGCGAAACTCTAACTCTCACGACTCCACAGCAATGAGACTTATTCTTGGATTATTATAATCCATAATAGAACAAGAATTATTCTTATTTGTGTAAAGGATGCACTTGCAGGACCAGAAGTTTAGCTCTTTTTGGCTTTGATGCTCATTCGTTATCGGAGCATTTGAAGTCCCAGCGGGTCGCCCATTTGCGCCATACACCACATCATTTCATTTCAACTCTCAATGCATTTGATCACTGCCACGCACTAAGTGGCATGGTTAAATGGGTTGGCATGTGTTTGAAGAAGCTGACTTGGGGGGTACGTTCAAAGAGATGGAGTTTACTCCCACTCCAAATGTGCCCAGGAAGACGCTTCGCCTATGCAATATTCATGCGCGTGGAGCGCCCGTTCCGCAAGGACTACATTACTGTTGCCTCTTTGAGCTTTCCACCTCCTCGAGCCCCACCTTGCTGAAAATGTAACGATGGAGGTGGAGAAATAATCAATGGAATGATTCGCCCATTTCCGAGTGCCTCGACTCAGGGAGAGCGGGCTTTGAAAATGACACACTACCCGGTTCATTATGCCCAGAAGGAATAAAGTCGACAGACTCTGGAAAAAAACATCTTTTTTCAGACCTCCCTGGGGAAAGCAGCTGATGATCTGGCAGTAAATGAATGCCAAACTAGAACTTGTCAAATGCAAAGCTTTGTAACCCATGAGAGCTTCTCAGCAGGAGGGAGCAGCAACAGGCGAGAATGGTGGTTGTGTCTAGATTAAACCCTGAACCACCTTTCCTTGCATTGTAGGGTTCTGGATATGAATTTCTGGAGAACATGAGCTGAATGGTGCGGTTCAGAAGGTGACAGCTGTTCTGTTGCATTGGGTTTTGAAAGAGCCACTCTAGTCTTGAATGGGAACTATCTATGGTTCTGAACCTGTTGTGGGATTACAGATCAGCACCTTGGACAGATCCTGTAAAATCAAGAGGCTGTTGCACTTCAGAGTAGAATCACCTTGCTGAAGGACACCAAACTCCACATGGCCAATAATCTTTATGGTTTATTAAGAGTAAAAGGTAAAAAGTTCTTAAAAGCAAAAGTAATGTTTCAAAAGATCAGGATAACATAGCACTTGAAGCATTATCCAATAGGCATCAGCAAAACAAGACCCAAGAGAACATGACAAAGTCCTGGAATCATGGACACAAAAACTGCAAGGTAAACCCAGCCTAGCTTAGGCAAACATCTTAGGTGAACGCGAAAGTTGCTTTGACAAAGATCTGATCTCAAACCTCCTGTAATATACCCTTTGCAAGCATGAAGGCGTTTCGTTGGCCTCTAGCCTCCCTCTTGTTTGCAATCCTTTCACTCCTTTGGACACAGAATTAACTCCTTTGGACATGGAATTCCAGGCTGCCCTATCTAACGTTCCCGTTTCATCAAGGTCAATCTGTTCGTTAGCTCCCTGTTTTTCTGTTTGTTCATTATCAGGCCGGGAACTAGGCAAAGAGCTATCTTCTCTTTCGGAGTCAATCTGCACCCTGCTGCTATCTTCAGTTTCTGCACTCTCAGGCCTTGCTGTGGGAAACTGTCCTTCTTCTTCACTGTCTATAGCAGGGACATCTATAGCAGGGACTTCTTGAACCAAACAGTGAACCGGAGTCCCATCATCCCCGTCAGAGACACCCTCTGATTCCAGCTGTGTCACAGCACAGACCCATTTACACTACTGAATTGGAATGTTTTGATTTCAGACTATAGAGGTGTTGTAGATGAGTCACCAGAGGCTGATGGTTTAACTGATTATTTAATAATAAATAAATACATAAATAAATAACTTTATTTCTACCCCGCCTCTATCGCCCTAATTGAAATGTTTTGATTTCAGCCTATAGAGGTGTTGTAGATCAGTCACCAGGGGAGATGGTTTAACTGATTATTTAATAATAATAATAATAATAATAATAATAATAAATAAATAAATAACTTTATTTGTACCCCGCCTCCATCGCCCCGATTGGAATGTTTTGATTTCAGCCTATAGAGGTGTTGTAGATCAGTCACCAGAGGCTGATGTTTAATTGATTATTTAATAATAATAATAATAATAATAATAATTTTTTTTTTGTCGTGTCAGGAGCGACCTGAGAAACTGCAAGTCGCTTCTGGTGTGAGAGAATTAGCAGTCTGTAAGGATGTTGCCCAGGGGACACCTGGATGATTTTTTGATGTTTTATCATCCTTGTGGGAGGCTTCTCTCATGTCCCCGCATGAGGAGCTGGAGCTGATAGGGGGAGCTCATCTACCTCTCCCTGGATTCACAAACCTGCGACTTGTCGGTCTTCAGTCCTGCCAGCACAGGGGTTTAACCCACTGCACCACCAGGGGCTCCTAATAATAATAATAATAATAATAATAATAATAATAACTTTATTTGTACCCCGCCTCCATCGCCACGATTGGAATGTTTTGATTTCAGCCTATAGAGGTGTTGTAGATCAGTCACCAGAGGCTGATGGTTTAACTGATTATTTAATAATAAATAAATAAATACATAACTTTATTTTTACCCCGCCTCCCTCACCCCGAAGGGACTCGGGGTGGCTAACATGGGGCCAAGCCCAAGCAATTACAATAAAGCAAAATAATTTAGAGAGGATTATGAGCTTTCCTGTGGCACAAAGTGATGGGCCCTCAAGTCTGGGGGATGATAGTTCTCTCTGTGAATAAACCAGCTCAGAAAGTGCAGGGCCTCAAGGGCATTCAGGGGAGTCAGAAGTAGCAACAGCAGATAAGGAATCGAGTGAAGAGCTGAGTTATAGTCCCCACCAAACCCTTTCAGTATTTTCTCTTGGGCATGGGAGTTCTGTGTGCCAAGTTTGGTTCAATTCAATCATTGGTTCTGAATGTTCTTTGATTGTAGATTAACAATAAATCCCAGCAGCTACAACTCCCAAATGACAAAATCAACCCCCCCCCCCAACCCCACCCATATTCAAATTGTAGTATATTGGGTATTTGTACCAAATTTGGTACAGGAAATGAAAATATATCCTGCACATCACATATTTACATTGCAATTCATAACAGTAGCAAAATGACAGTTATGAAGTAGCAATGAAAATAATGTTATGGTTGGGGGTCACCACAACATGAGGAACTGTATTAAGGGGTCGTGGCATTAGGAAGGTTGAGAAATACTGCTCTACACTATAGAATTAAGGCAGTTTGACACCACTTTAACTGCCATGGCTCAATGCTATGGGACCATGGGATTTGTAGTTTAGTGAGGCAGCTCCATTATTTGTTAGTGAAGGCTCAAGCCATTGCAAAACTACAGCTTCCATCATCTCAGACTGCATTAATTCTACAATATAGATTAACATTCTAAGTCTGCCTTACCTGCCAAGACTGTTGCAAAATGAAATAGGAAGAAGAGACACACTGAGAATATTAGGAGAAAATGGGATATAAATGGAACCAATAACGGAACACAAAGCCATCTTTTCAGCCATCTTCTTTCTCTTTTGCATCTTACACAGCAAACTGATTCGTCTTCCCAATGCTCAATATCATCTGGTTCATTAAGCAGCGTTTCTCTGCAGAACTCTTCCCAAATTGTGCAATTAACTTCTCTTCTTTCTTTCTTTTTTGCAACTGATAAACAATGTCTGTTTATATCTTCCAGTTGCAAAACTGTATGTTCCACAAAGCCTAAAATGCCATGGTTGGACTTGGTTAGACCCATATCGTTAGTATTCTATGCACCTTGCATCAAACACGCTCTCTGCATGTATGTACCCTCAAGTTGCCTGTTGGTCAATGTTTCTCAACATGGAGGTCGTGACCCCTGGAGGGGTTGAATGGGAGTTGCAGAGGGGTCACCAAACACCATCAGAAAACATAGATTTCTGATGGTCTTTGGAACCCCTTTGGCAGAGAAGGCTGAAGATCTCTCTGCCTGTCCTTCTCTTCCTTTTTGGAAACAGATGGAGAATCCTCCCACCAAAAGGCCCCCTACTCGAAGGGGAGGGCTGTTTCCGAGACTGCAAGTAAGGAGGGGAGAGCAGGCATGCTCAGCACATGGCACCCTGGTGCATATGAATGGGCAAGGGAGAGCGTCCGAGGCTGGAGAGAGGCTCGCAGGTCCCTTCAAGGCAGAGGGAAAAGCACCTGTGCAACGTGGGACTGAGAGCAGCCCAGTAACTGTATTAAGGGGTCCCAGTTTTATGACAACGACTACTCCTCTTGGCGTCCCTTCAGCAACAGCAAGGGTATCCCTCTGGGAAGCTAAACCAGGAAATCCCAACTGGATGCCCCCCCCCATGAGGGAGGGTCTTCCTCCAGGGGCAAACCAAGAATAGGCAACTTGGAAGTCCTTGAACAGACTCGAAGTGGAGTGGGGAGATCAAAAGACAACCTGGAAAAATGGCATGACCTAAAAGAATCCCACACCTTGTGTAACTGTGGAGCAGAACAAACAACTCTGCATCTGTATGCTTGTCCATTGTGCCCTGCGTCATGTACAGAGGAAAAATTGTTGGAGGCTACAGACAATGCCGTTGCTGTTGCCCATTTTTGGTCAAAAGATATTTAGCTGCCTACACTCGTTCTATTTTTATCAGTTTTATACTAATTTATGTAATGCTTTTGATACAAAAGAAATAAACAAGCATTAGGAAAGTTGAGAACCACTGGACCAGAAGCATAGAATAATGTGGGAACACAGTCAAAGCACTCCTGACAGATGGCCATCCAACCTCTGCTTAAAGACCTTCAGAGGAGGAGGATTATGGTGACCTCATGAATTTTATTGCATTTTCTTAGGCAAGGAATGGAGAAGAGGTGGTTTGGTGGGAATAACAGGCCCTGAGTATTTCCTGGCTGCCAGAATTAAAAACTCCAAAATAAATTTATAACCCGTCCTTCTCAACCCCCGAGGGCAAGGATATATTTGAGGACAAACCCTAACCCACAAGAACAGAACCAGTCTGGATTTGGAAACAGGTGTGATTTTTCTTTAAGCCATGGCCTGTGTTCTGTGTGTGGGTTTTCGCTTACCTTTGCAAATGGGTTTGTGTATGGAGCAAAAGCATGCCCAGCTGTTGTCCTGGTTTTTATATAGCATGCAAGTCCCTCCCCATTCTGTCTCTGCTGCCTGTCCTCTGGACACAATTATGCAACCAGCTCCTCAGCCACAGGCTGCAGACAGGGAGGAGATGGGAGGGAAAAAACCACATTTTCCATTGCAGCTTTCCTGACCTCATTTGGAAGATGTAAGGAGAGGCATAGAGCGAAGAGGGGCAGCAGATCGTGGGGCTAAAAAAGATGCAAAGGTTCAACGATCCGGCTCTTCCTTTCCCCTGTGACACAGAACTGCTTCCCGATTCCTTCATATTTCCAACTGGATTCGTCTGCATAATCGGATAATAATAAACTCTGTGATCATCCAAATTACTGCACATCACAGCTAAGGATTAAGAAGAGCAAGGATTTGCTCCTCGCTAGATTCCAGTCGGAGTTGGAGATGACATAGGTGGAATGTCTATATGTATCTCTAGGTGCATCTACACCAGCGTTTCTCAACCTGGGGGTCAGGACCCCTGGGGGGATAATGAGGGGGTGCCTGAGGGGTCGCCAAAGACAATCAGGAAACACAGTATCTTCTGTTGGTCCTGGGGGTTCTGTGTGGGAAGCTTGGCCCAATTCTATCCTTGATGGAGTTCAGAATGCTCTTTGATTGTAGGTAAGCTATAACTCCCAAATGTCCATGTCTGTTTTCCCCCAACTCCACCAGTGTTCACATTTGGGCATATTGTATTTTCTTGAAAAGTTTGGTCCAGATTCATCATTGTTTGAGTCCACAGCACTAGGTTGTAGGTGAACTACAACTCCAAAACTCAAGGTAAATGCCCACCAAACCCTTCCAGTATTTTCTGTTGGTCACGGGAGTTCTGTGTGCCAAGTTTGGTTCAATTCCATTGTTGGTGGAGTTCAGAATGCTCTTTGATTGTCAGTGAACTATAAATCCTAGCAACTACAACTCCAAAATGACAAAATCAATCCCCCGCAACTCCACCAGTATTCATATTTGATATTGGGTATTTGTGCCAAACTTGGTCCAATGAATGAAAATATATCCTGCATATCAGATATTTACATTACGATTCATAACAGCAGCAAAATTATAGCAATGAAGCAGCAATGAACATAGGACAATTTCTATAGCTGTGTTCTCTCTCAAACTCTCAAGGTCCTCCAATTCAAATCTATGGTCAGCTTCCAGAAGATGTTGACCATAGAGCAGTGTTTCGCAACCTGGGGGTCGGGATCCCTGGGGAGGATTTTAAGGAGGTTTCAGAGAGGTTTCCAAAGACTATCAAAAATATATATATTTCTAATAGTCTTAGGGACTCCTTTTGGCAGAGAAGACGGAAGATCTCGCTGCCTGTCCATCTCTTCCTTTTTGGAAACAGACGGTGAATCTTCCCACCAAAAGCTCTCCTCCGCTGTGATTGGCCAGCCTCTCAGCCAAGGGGAGGGCTCTTTCTGAGACTCCAAGTGGGGAGGGGAGAGCGGGTGTGCTTGGCGCATGGTGCACATGTGCGGATGGGGGAGAGCATGTGAGGTTGGAGGGAGGCTCGCACCAATGAGCCCCTTCAAGGCATGGGAGTTCTGTTTGGAAGTTTGGCCCAATTCTATCATTGCTGGGATTTAGAATGCTCTTTGATTGTAGTGAACTAAGAATCCCAGCAACGACAACTCACAAATGTCAAGGTCTGTTTTCCCCAGACCTTGGGGAAAACTCCACCAGTGTTTACATTTGGGCATATTGAGTATCTGTGCCAAGTTTCGTCCAGACCTATCACTGTTTTTGTCCACAGTGCTCTCTGGATGTAGGTGAACTACAACTCCAAAACTCAATGTCAATGCCCACCAAACCCTTCCAGTATTTTCTGCTGGTCATGGGAGTTCTGTGTGCCAAGTTTGGTTCAATTCCATCATTGGTGGAGTTCAGAATGCTCTTTGATTGTAGATGAACTCTAAATCCCAGCAACTACAACTCCCATATGACAAAACCAATCCCCCAACAATGCCATCAGTATCCAAATTTGGGCGTATCAGGTATTTGAGCCAAATTTGGTGCAATGCATGAAAGAGCATCCTGCATATCAGATATTTACATTACGATTCTTAACAGCAGCAAAATGACAGTTATGAAGTAACAACGAAAATAATGTTATGGTTGGGGCTCACCACAACATATGAGGAACTGTTTTAAGGGTTTGCAGCATTAGGAAGGATGAGAACCACTGCCCTAGAGCCTTCTAAATAGATGATAGATGGTCATCCATCAGGAGTGCCTTGATTGTGTCTTCCTGCGTAGCAGAATAGGGTTGAATTGGATGGTCTTTGCGGCCTCTTCAAACTCTAGGATTTTATTATTTATAGAATCATATCATCATAGAGAACCACTGATCTACACTGTAGAACTAATGCAGTTTGTCCCCACTTACACTGCTATGGAATCCTGGGAGTTGTAGTTTGGTGGGGGCACCAACACTCCTTGGCAGAGAAAGCAGAGGACCTTGTAAAAGTCCCAACCAGACAGAGGTTTTCTCTCCTTTCCAGAAAGAGATTCAAGTGTGACGCGTTAGGCTTCCATTGGTTTGTGCTAGACCCACTTGCTTCCTTCAACACACAAGGACACGACATCCCAAAGCCCATCTGTCTCTCAGGAAATAAGATTGGCTCCTTCTACCTTGGCAAGAATACCAGGAAAGTAGCTAGGAATAGAACAGAAATCTTCTGAGTCACCAAAACAGTATCAAACAGAAGTCGGATTGGGGCTGGTCGTGCAAGAGTTACTTAAAAAAAAAACTAACTAAAGTCACTATTATTTATTGAACTATATATTGGCCTAGATGAGAACTTGTTTAAACCACACTGGCTTCGGGGATACACAGCAAGCTCTGTCATCCAATGTTGACTAGCTATTAGTCATGTGCCCGAAAATCATCCCATTTGTTTCATTTGTGTTTTCATTTCGTTCCATCCATTCGGATGGCACGAAACGGAAAGGCCCCTCCTGAAACGAAAATGCAATCGATACGAAAGGCAGGCAGGTCTGCTTTTCACACGATTTGTGTGGGATCTGGCAGGGCCTGCAGCCGAGTGCCAATCTTAAACATTATTAAAGTTCTCCTTACTTGGTGCTTGCCTGAAGGCCCTGAAAGCCTGGGTCCGTAGGACAGGATGCCAGCACCTGTAGGCCCAAAGCCCCAAGTAAGTGCTTAAGATTGCAGTCTGGCTATCTTTAATAATGGTTAAAGATAGCCAGACCACTATCTTTAGCCAGGGAAGGCTAAATTGATTGTATAGATCTTTTCAGGTCTGTAGCTGGGGGGGGGGGGGGATTACCCCCCAAATATTTTCAGGTTAAAAAAACCCTGGTTTACTCATGAATTTTAACTGGGTAACCAAATCCCCATGCGAAGTCTATGAGACGCAAAGAATTAAGAGTCCCTCCAGAACTGCAAGCACTATCTCAAGCAAATATTGACATTTTATTCACACTGTCATTACTTGCAGCAATAGCCGATGTAGCGAAGCAACCAAGTTAAGGAGGCCAGACTTGGTGGAGGTGGTTAACGGGTGGAGCTGCAGGCTATTGAAGGCTGCTTTGCCCCCTGCTGCGCTCTTTGCTTCAGCGTGACTCTAACACCCCACCCCTGAAATTTTCAACCCCCCCTGAAATTTTCAACCCCCCCCCAAAGAATTTTCAACCCTCCCCAAAAAAACTTTCTGGCTACGGCCCTGGATCTTTTAATTAATGACTATTGCCATGTTTTATTGATTTTATTGCTCTTGTTAATTTTGTATGTTTGGTTTTAAATGTGTTATTGCTTTTAATGTTGTTATATGTTATATGTTGTATGAACCATTCTGTGCCCTGAGTCCTCATGGGAGATGGTGGCAAGGCATAAATAAAAGATTATTATTATTATTATTATTATTATTATTATTATTATTATTATTTATCTATATACCAAAGTGTCATCCCTCAATCGAATCTTGATTTTGTTAGTGAGCAGTTGCTGCAAGCGATGAGGGTCTGTCCTCCTCTCAATTTGGATCCTGACAGCAATCTCCATTTGGAAAGTTAAATGCGGGGTCCTTGTCACAATTCCTCCTTGTTGCAGAGATTTCTGGCAGGAGAAGGATGGGAAAGTGAGTTTATTGTATCCGCATTGAGAGAAGAACAAAAGTCCCCTGCTCACAGTAGCTGCTAAAGGTAATTTGGGCTTAGGAGGGTTGTGATCCCTATGTATTCCTTACACTACTGAACTGATATAAATATGAATTAGTTACGTATGTGAAACTCTAGATTCTGCATCCATACCTGTGAATTCAATTCCATTTTTCTGGCAAATAATACAATGTGCCAATTTTGTACAAAATAAGTTTTTAAGTAGACCCAGACAACAACAAACTCCTACAAGGCTTCCTAACTCTTCCATTCATCCTCATTCATACCTTTTGCCATCCTTATTTCATTTTGATATTGCTTGGTTCCATGTGTCCCAGTTTTGATTTGGGAAGGGTAGGATGCTATGCAGCAAGGACCAGGGCCGTGTCTGCAGCAAAGGTGAGCATTTCCCAGGTCTCCTTTCTCCTGCAAACTCAAATCAAATGCTAAACTAGCTGCTAAAATTAAATGTGTACATTACCTTTCGCAGACATGGCTTGGAATGGAAATTAAGATCTTTGTTTTCAGCTGAGGGCAATGGGTTAAACAGAGAACTTCGGGACTACCTGATGAGACTGGAAGTATTAGCATTTCCAACCAGCCATGCTCCCTTTATTTATATGCATCTTGCAATTCCAGACCTGCCTCTGCATATACATTTGAGAAGTTATTTGTCCAAGGTTTGACCTGCCATTAGGTAGAGCGTGTGCCCTATTTCAGGTGGCAGAGGTAGAGCATCTTCAAAGGGTAGCAAGCTGTTAGTTGGTTGCTATTTCACTGTGACATGAATTGTTTAATGTTGATTTATTTAAATAGGTCCATCTTGCCTTCTGCCTATCCACAATTTTGTGGGCATCCAAGAAACTCAACCTGGCTCATTTAGACAGGTTAAAAATAAAAAGGGCAAAAACTTCTTAAACAAGTTAACTAGTTAAAAAGACAGATTAAAACTGGTTATAACAGCTAACAATTAGAGTTGTGCACGGAATTTGTTTCTCCCGTTTAATTCGTTCTTTCATTCCTTTCGTTACCTTCTGGAGCATGTAATGGGAAGCCCCCACCCAGCATGAAAATTAGCTCAACAGGAAAGCAAGCAAGAGTGGTTACTGTCTCCTTGCCTGTTTTTGTGCCATGTTACGCTCCTCACAAGGCCCACCATGCGTTATTTCCCTCACAGCCCTGCCTGTTGGACCAATCAGAGGAGAAGAACGCTTGGGAATTTTATAATTGCAGAAGAACGCTTGGGAGTTTTATAATTGCAGGGCCACAGCTGAGAATGCCCTCTCCCATGAATATATTAGAGTTCAGCCTGTGATTGTGTTTCAGGATGTGGGAAGTGAAGGGAATGAATTTCAAGATGGCAATGGTTTGCAGCGAAGGACCAGGAGACCCCTGTGCAAAGTGTAGATTCCCATGAGAATGTCCCTGAAGGGAGTGCAACAGATAGTATACGCCCTGAATTGCTACCAGAGAGTTCCCAGGCGAGGCCAGGTACCCAGGAAAACAACTGGGCACCTGGCCTAGCTGTGAGACTTAATGAGCAAATAGATAGGCAAGAGGAAATTAGTCAAAACAGACAGGCCAAACAGTGCCATTGGCGTTCTGCCAGGCTTCGACAGAAAAAATATATAAGGGGATCTCAAGTAGAACGAAACCAATTCCTGAGTGTGTGGAATAGCTTAATGAGGGGATAAAAGTTCCAAGTATGGAAAATATAGTCAGATGAAGCATCGTTGGAATCAAGTGTAGTTCTCGTCTTTTGTTTCATGGAAACTTTGCTTGGAAGATTCTTGTCTAAGCATTCCTTGTTCATAGTTTGGACTCTTGGAATGTATGAATGCCTACTCTTGCCTAATTAATGTTTCCTGTTTTTCCTGAATTATATTAGAGAAGTGTGAACTTTGTTTTTATGGACTTTGCTGAACTTTACCCTGGACTATTTTTGCTCCTACTTATCTTCTTACCTAATTGGATTTACCTATTTATTTTAAGTGCTTTTTACTTGCTGCTTTTTAATTATTTTCAATAAAAGGATTGTTTTCCAATCAACGGTGTTCTGTTTACAGTCAGAGGGCTTTTCCTGTCCTGGAGTGCAACAGAATACTCATAATGTACAGACCTGAATGATGGCGCACAGAGGTTATGTAGAATATATGGGGATTATATTATAGCTCTCCCTCTCTCCCAACTGTCACTGCCCTGGCTTTGGAGAAGGAGGAGAGAAAGAGACAACTCCACCATGCGTTGACCCAGAAAAGAAGAAAGAAAGGCCCTCTGCATCCCAACTGCCACTGCCCTGACCATGGAGGGGAGAAAAGGGACAGACACAACTCATCATGCCTGGGTCTAGAAGCAGATGACAGATCCTCCCTCCATCCTGTCATGATGCCAGGGCTCTGCCTTATTCAGGTAGAGATGAACCAAACAAAAACCCAGTTTGTATCAAGCAGTTTAATTAAAACAGCACTTACTTACTGGCTGTTTTAATAGTCCAAAATATAAAACATAAAGATTGCACTCAGCCACAGAATATAAAACAAAAACTGATAGCAAACACTTTTGCGGGTTCAGGATAACGCCGTATTCAAAAGGTCCAGTCCAGTGGTCAAACACTAAGAGTTCAATAAGCAAAGTCCAGGGATCAAGAGTCTATACCATAGTCAAAAGCCAGATTCAAGGTTTCACGATTCCAAAAGTTCAGAAGACAGGTCAGGACAATGAAAATCCACAAACCTGGGGGGAAACCAGCAGCATCTACCACCAAGATAAAACTAATACTTTTCTCCCCAAGATCAGTCTCAAGGCTAACTCATATCCAGAAATACCCAGCTGCAACCAATCTCTTGCATACCTCCACCCTTAATTGCTTTCACCCATGAACTCTTACATACAGATTACTCAACCCTTTAGAACTAAGACTTACATTAACCCTTCTGTCACCAACTGCGAGACCTACCACCACCAAACACCATCAACTGCAGAACATGATATATAACACATCCCAACTGCCACTGTCCTAGCCTCGAAGGGAGAGGAGAAAAGGCAGAGACAGCTTCATCGTGTCTGGGCCTAGAAGGAGAAGACAAGCCCTCTCTCCATCTCAGTGGCCTCAACTGGAGAGAAGCAGCAGCAGACAAAGCTCTTTCATGCCTGGTTTATCGTCTTTTCCAGCAGGTCTGTTTACAGCACTTCTACAGGTGTGCATTGTTTCTCTGTCACATCCTAATAGAGAGCTCCTGCCATAGGTTATTTCTAGCGATATGATCTTCTGTTTAACGCAGGTTGCAGCTCATCAGGGCTTGGCCTTAATCATATACCCAATTCATTACATACAATTTTCTTATCATCTTAATCTTCATTCCTGTCAACCAACGTAGCATCATCAGCATATTTTCTCCAACTGGGTATACCTGCATTTTACAATTACAGCTGAAAGAGTATTTTCACTGATGGGGTTTCACTCCCCCTGAAGGCACAGGGAGTGATCCTGGATTCATTGTTGAGCCGGGAACTCCAGGTCTCGGCGGTGGTCAGGAGAGCTTTTGCACAATTAAAACTTATGCAACAGTTGTGCAACGTACCTTGGGAAATCAGACTTGGCTACAGTAGTCCATGCTCTGGGTACATCCTGAATAGACTACTGCAACACATTCTACATGGGGCTGCCCTTGAAGACTGTGTGGAAGCAGCCAGCTTGCTCACCAAAGCAAGTGTACAGGATGCATACAACTCCCCCTGTTATGCCAGCTCCACTGGCTGCCAGTCTGCTACTGAGCACAATTCAAAAGTACTGGCTTTTGCCTTTAAAGCTCTAAATGGTTCCGGTCCAGTTTGCCCTTCCAAACGTATCTCCCTCTATGAACCATCTCTGAGATTAAGATCTTCTGGGGAGGCCCTGCTCTCAGCCCCACCTCCCTTGCAGGTAGGGCTGGTGGGGGCAAGAGGTAGGGCCTTCTCAGTGGTGGCCCCTTGGCTTTGGAACTTCCTCCCAAGTGACATCAGATTAGCCCTCTCCCTCATTACCTTTAGGAAAAAACTGAAAACTTGGATGTGGGACCAAGCGTTTGGATAATGTATTGTTGAAGGCTTTCATGGCTGGAATCACTGGGTTGTTGTAGGTTTTTTCGGGCTATATGGCCATGGTCTAGAGGCATTCTCTCCTGACGTTTCGCCTGCATCTATGGCAAGCATCCTCAGAGGTAGTGAGGTCTGTTGGAACTAGGAAAATGGGTTTATATATCTGTTTGGATAATTGATTAGTGCAATATGTGAACATGGAATGGTTCGATGATAACTGGAACAGCCTGGACTATGATATTGGATTTTGGGATCTGAATCATTTTAATGTTATGTTTTTAGTGTACATGTTTTTATTTGCTGGATATGTATTGTATGTAATGTATGGCACTGAATTGTGCTACTATGTGCGCTGCTCTGAGCCCTCTTCAGGGTTAAGAAGGGTGGGATGGAACGATGGTAAATCTACACAAATAAAATGTAATGTTCATTTGTGGGATTAACATAACTCAAAAACCACTGGGTGAATTGGCACCAAATTTGGACACAAGACACCTACTAACCCAAGGAGTGACCATCACTAAAATTTTGATTTTGTCATTGTGAGTTGTAGTTGCTGGAATTTATAGTTCACCTACAATCAAAGAGCATTCTGAACTCCACCAACGATGGAATTGAACCAAACTTGACACACAGAACTCCTATGACCAACAGAAAATACTGGAAGGGTTTGGTGGGCATTGACGTTGAGTTTGGGACTTGTAGTTCACCTACATCCAGAGAGCACTGTGGACTCAAACAATGATGTATCTGGACCAAACTTGGCATGAATATTCCATATGCCCACATATGAACACAGACGGAGTTTGGGGGGAATAGACCTTGAGATTTGGGAGTTGTATTATTTATTTATTTATTTATTTACTGCATTTGTTGACCGCCGTTCTCATCCCTAGGGCGACTCACGGCGGTGTACAACATATAAAAAAACAATTTACAATAAAAGCAATATCATAAACAACAATAACAACATCACTATTAATAATACCATTACTCTAAATCATTCGCGACGTCTCATCATAGAATCACAATCCAATCTCGTTATCCATATTCCGTTCCACTCATCATTGCCAATTTGTTGTAGTTACTGGGATTTATAGTTCACCTACAATCTCATTCTAAAACTTTATTAGAATTAAGATTGCTGCACACTGCACACTGCACTTACCCTATAATCCTTACATATCACCTGTCACATCAGCACTTTTAATCCTGTACCCATTACTCTGTCCCGGCCCAGTTTTATAGTGTCTTGATGTTTATTGCTTGTTGTTTAATATTGCTTTAACTGTTTTTAATTTGCTTTAGGTTTTGTATTGTTATGTTGTGTCTTGAGGCCTTGGCCTTTGTAAGCCGCATCGAGTCCTTCGGGAGATGCTAGCGGGGTAAAAATAAAGATAATAATAATAATAATAATAATAATAATAATAATAATAAGCATTCTGAACTCCATCAATGATGGAATTGAACCAAACTTGTCACACAGAACTCCCATAACCAACAGAAAATACTAGAAGGGTTCGGTGGGCATGGACCTTGAGTTTGGGAGTTGTAGTTCACCTACATCCAGAGAGCACTATGAACTCAAACAATGTTGTATCTGGACCAAACTTGGCATGAATATTCCATATGCCCAAATAAGAATGCAGATGGAGTTTGGGAGAAATAGACCTTGACATTTGGGAGTTGTAGTTACTGGGATTTACAGTTCACCTACAATCAAAGAGCATTCTGAATCCCACAAACGACAGAATTGGGGTAAACTTCCCACACGGAAGCCCCATAACAAACAAAAAAAAACTTAAGGCCTTCCAGTCCAACTCCCTTCATGAGGGCAAGTAAACATAATCAAAGCCCTCTTGACAGAGGGCCATCCAGCCATAGATATAGATAGATATATATGATTCACACACAGAGAGATATGGTATCATAGATTTGAAAAGGACCCCTAAAGAAGGACAATTCTATGTTGTATCTTCCAGAGTATGCAAACCAGACAATCTCCATATCAACACTGACAAAGAAACAGTAAGAAATACTGTTTACCCGCAAACAGAAAGAAATCACAAATATTAGAAACCAACACTTTCTCATTACTTTATTTCCCAGATCAACAGACTGGGCCACAGCAAAGCCTGGCAGGGGATGGCTAGTAGTGTTCCAAAATAAATAGTGTTCCAAAATGGATACCATTGAGACTCTGACAAGGAATCGGTCACACCACGCTGGTCAGCTGGTTAGCTGTTTTGTGCCATCTGCTACCAAGGCATAGTAGTAGCAAAGAGAGAAGAGGTCAAGGGACAGAAAGGGGGATCCGTGACTCATACTTTGGGGTAACGTCATACATATGGTCCCTACATTTCCAGCCTTGTCTTCATTGCAGGCATTCCAAAATCTGGGCTAAAAGGGTTGACCTCTTTGCCATGGTGCAGCATGCCAGATGCCTTTGCTCTGATTAAGGATGGAGAGATCCATCTGTTTCACTTTCTATAGTGTTTGCTTTTGCACCCAGCCTGAGTCAAGCTTGGTCAGTTTCCAAAACTCTTTGAGGATTGTTTTTTTAAAGCCATCATGAAAGTCGTATGCTTTTGCTCCGAAATGCATATACATGTTCCCAGGCAAGTTGCCCCAGTGTAACACATTTTGTAATGAGGATAATACGCTAATATATGTCTGCTCTGCTATTTTCCATAATGCACAAATTCCTGCATGCCATTTGTTTTATGCTCTGCATCTGTGTATGTATATTTGATGTGCAGACTCAGTTATAGCAAACAGTTATCATGATCATCATCGCAATCACCAGTACCAAGACATAGCCATGTTAATCTGGAATATCAGTATGCAAAAGGATCCTCAAGTTGTGGTGACCCCCAACCATAAAATTATTTTCATTGCCACTTCATAACTGTCATTTTGCTACTGTTATGAATCGTAATGTAAATATCTGATATGCAGGATGTATTTTCATTCGCTGGACCAAATTTGGCACAAATACCTATTACATCCAAATTTGAATACTTGGGGGGGGGATTGAGTTGTCATTTGGGAGCTGTAGTTGCTGGGATTTATAGTTCACCTACAATCAAAGAGCATTCTGAACTCCACCAACAATGGAATTGAACCAAACTTGGCACACAGAACTCCCCTGAGCTACAGAAAATACTGGAAGGGTTTGATGGGCATTGACCTTGAGTTTTGGAGTTGTAGTTCACCTACACCCAGAGAGCACTGTGGACTCAAACAGTGATGGATCTGGACCAAGCTTGGCACAAATACTCAATATGCCTAAATGTAAATACTGGTGGAGTTTGGGGGAAACAGACCTTGGCATTTGGGAGTTGAAGTTGCTGGGATTTATAGTTCACCTACAATCAAAGAGAATTCTGAACCCCACCAATGATAGAATTGGGCCAAGCTTTACACACAGAACCCCCATGACCAAGAGAAACTACTGGGAGGGTTTGATGGGCATTGACCTTGAGTTTTGGAGTTGTAGTTCACTTACATCCAGAGAGCACTGTGGACTCAGACAGTGATGGATTTGGACCAAACTTGGCATAAATACTCAATATGCCCAATTGTGAACACTGATTGAGTTTGTGGAAAATAGACCTTGATGTTAGGCAGATGAAGTTGCTGGGATTTATAGTTCACCTGCAATCAAAGAGCATTCTGAACCCCACCGACAGAACTGGGCCCAACTTCCCACAAAGAACCACCATGTCTTGAAGGGACTCATAGGTATGATCCTCTTTCCAGCTTCACACTCTCCTTCACCCACACATGCACACCATGCTGCCATGTGCCAAACACGCCTGCTCTCCCCTCCTTGCTTGGAATCTCAGAAATAGCCATCCTTGGCTGAGAAGCTGGTTGAGATGCTGGCCAATCACAGCAGAGGAGGGCCTTTGGTGGGAGGATTTGCTGTCTGTTTCCAAAAAGGAAAAGAAGGACAGGAGGAGAGAACTTCAGCCTTCTCTGCCAAGGGGAGCCTAAGACCATCAGAAACATATGTTTTCTGATGGTCTTCGCCAACCCTCTGAAAACCCCTCATGACTGCCCCAAAGGTCCTGATCCACAGGTTGAGAGATGCTGCCTTAGAGACTTGGAGTGTGTCTACACTAGGCATGGGCAAACTTGGGCCCTCCAGGTGTTTTGGATTTCAACTCCCACAATTCCTTACAGCCAGTTTGTCCATGCCTGATCTAATGTAGTTTGACACCATTGCCATATATTAATTAATTGCATTGGATCACGGAGTTGCAGTTTGGCAAGCCTTTAGCCTTCTTTGCCTAGAAGTGCCAGTGCCTCACAAAACTACAAATCCCAGGATTCAATCCCTTGAGCCATAGCCATTGAAGTGATGTCAAGCTTCACGACACTGACGTTGGTAGCATAATACAGCTACAAAGTAAGTTCAGTTTTTGCACATTAATAGGGGCAAGTTAAAAGCAATTGGATTAAGCAGAAATTCCAATATTCCTCTAAAATTAATTAACTAAATAAGCTAGAGTGTTAAAGTAAGCACATTTTAGATTGCCAAACTGGTCCTTTGCCCAAATCCCAACTCTCTCTTGAACTTTTGAATATTGCTTCCTGCTTTCTGTTACTATATTGCAGCGTTTCTCAACCTTGGGATTGGGACCCCTGGAGAGGCGCGGGGTGTCAGAGGGGTCGCCAAAGACCATCAGAAAACACAGTATTTTCTGTTGGTCATGGGGGTTCTGTGTCGGAAGTTTGGCCCAATTCTATCATTGGTGGGGGTCAGAATGCTCTTTGATTGTAGGAGAACTATACATCCCAGCAACTGGATAAAGTGGAACAATATCGCTGGAGAGAAGCACGTAAGAAGCTCCCAAATGTCAAGCTCTATTTTCCCTAAACCCCACTAGTGTTCACATTTGGGCATATTGAGTATTTGTGCCAAGTTTGGTCCAGCTCCATCATTGTTTGAGTCCATAGTTCTCTACCTGGATGTAGGTGAACTACAACTCCAAAACTCAAAATCAATGCCCACCAAACCCTTCCAGTATTTTCTGTTGGTCATGGGAGTTCTGTGTGCCAGGTTTGGTTCAATTTCATTGTTGGTGGAGTTCAGAATGCTATTTGATTGTTGGTGAACTATAAATCCAAGCAATTACAACTCTCAAATGTCAATGTCTGTTTTCCACAAACTCCACGAGTTTTCATATTTGGGCATATTGAGGATTCATGCCAAGTTTGATCCATATCCATCATTATTTGAGTCCACAGGGGTCTCTGGATGTAGGTGAACTACAACTCCCAAACTCAAGGTCAATGCCCACCAAACCCTTCCAGTATTTTCTGTTGGTCATGGGAATTCTGTGTGCCATGTTTGGTTCAATTTCAACATTGGTGGAGCTTTGAATGCTCTTTGATTGTTGGTGAACTATAAATTCCAGCAACTACAATTCCCAAAGGACAAAATCAACCCCCCCCCCAGACCCTACACTATTCAAATTTGGGTGTGTTGGATATTTGTGCAAAATTTGGTCCAGTGAATGAAAATATATCTTGCATGACGATTCATAATGGTAGCAAAATAACAGTTGTGAAGCAGCAACGAAAATAATGTTAGGGTTGTGGGTCACCACAACATATGAAAAACTGTATTAAGGGGTTGGGAAGGTTGAGAACCACTGCTCTATTGATATTGTAGAAATTATAGTATTTAGGTGACCAGGCTGATATTACTTTCCAAGAGATAATTCCAATCTCTTGAATGGGTTTAATGATGAAGACTTAACAAAGCAGGGAAGTTAGTAATCGAAGTTATCCATCCGCACAACCTTTGTTGTTGCTAACTACTGTTGACTTTAACTTACGATGAACCTCTGAATGAGAGACCCCTCCTCCCTCCCCAACCTCATTTCCAAAAATTATAAATATCAAGGCTCTTAGTGACTGAAACAGACATATGTTCCCTGATTAAAGTCATTGTCCTTTTTCTGGCTGTGGAAAATTATCTGGATTTAGGCAAAGCAGAGTTGAACATATGGTGCCACTGAGCATCTAATCCCTTTGTGCATTGCACACACATTGAGCATTGCAATTGTACGATTTACATCTGTTTTCGCATTCAGGTGCCTGGAATCGCCATTTATTTATGTGCAATTATCACTTAACTATGAATACAAAGTTGCATTCCATCTCCTGCTTATAGGACTTCAGTCAATGTATTCTTATATTGAAACACCAATTTAAAATTAGCTTAATTGTTAACATGTTCCTTTCCAACACAAACACCATTGAGTCAGCTCTTTGAGAGTATTAACTACTAATTTCATAGCCTGACATCTGATGATATGTTACGCCTGGATGAGATTCTCAATGGAAGTATTGATCAGGATATAGGGGGATGGAATTGGAGGAGATGTAGTTCACCTACATCCAGAGATCACTGGAATTGAGCCAAACCTCCCACACAGAACTCCCATGACCAACAGAAAATACTGGATAGGTTTGGTGGGCATTGACCTTGAGTTTTGGAGTTGTAGTTCACCTACATCCAGAGAACACTGTGGACTCAAACAATGATGGATCTGGAACAAACTTGACACAAATACTCAACATGCCCATTTGTGAACACCAGTGGAGTTTGAGGAAAATAAACCTTGACATTTAGGAGTTGTAGTTGCTGGAATTTATAGTTCACCTACAATCAAAGAGCATTCTGAGGGCAGCTCATCAATGGATGATGAGTTGTAGGATAAATGAAGGCACTGAAAGAATGGAACTTTGCAGTAGGCAAGGTGTTGGTTACGTGCCTTGGGTCCTGTCGCTGCCACTTCTCTTGTTGGGCTTGGGTCCTGGTACTGCAGATTGCTGTGTTCTTCATGTGCTGACGGGCTTGGATTCTCGTAAGTGCGGATTTCCCCTCTCCTTGACCACGGACTGTTTCTGACACCGCTGCTGCTCTTTGGACTTTGGTATCTTAACTGGGACTTCTTCAACTTTGGACTGCTTTTGGACAATGGCTTCTTTTCACAGCTTTTTGTTTGAGTGCTTACTTTGAACTGTGTGATTTTGGTGCATTTTGCTAGAACTCTTGTTTAATCTGGATTTTTTGCCTGTTTAATCCGGTTTATTTTCCAAGTTCGTTTTTCAAGCTGCAAATTGCTACAAACTTTGAGTTTTGACCAGAGGCACTGAAGCAAGTGTCTCTGAGTCCTGTTTACTTTGATTTAATAAACTGTTGTTTTGATTACATTACTTCTGGGTTTTGACACTTCATTAATGCTAAAAGCAGTGGATCTGTTCTGGGTTTTGTCCGAATAGTAAAGGGGTG
Organism: Anolis sagrei; assembly: GCF_037176765.1. NCBI lineage: Eukaryota > Metazoa > Chordata > Lepidosauria > Squamata > Anolidae > Anolis > Anolis sagrei. The sequence goes on along the minus strand of NC_090029.1, from coordinate 30,695,634 downwards.
ACATCAGCTGCCAAATAGTTTCCTCATCTTGGAAGAATCATTTAAAGTTTGTACTAAAATCCCAGCGCAGTTTCCCTCCCCTCCCAATACGGAAGCTATTATCTTCAACTGCAAACAAAGGTGTTAGTAGCGCAAACAAGGATTCAAAGGGTAGCTAATCAGGGGAAAACACCCAGATGTGAAGTTGTTTTGAAAAGACCACATCAGAAGTTCTGCATAAATATGCGAGCCTTAATTAAAACTCAGAGGAGGGGAAGGGGGGGGGAGAGTAGTAATGTTATGGAAGATATTAAAAGGGGAGAAAAGAGACAGAGGCTTATTTTATATAAAACAAGAAGAAACTGTAATCCATACGGGTAGAACCAAAGAAGCGGTGGATTCGGGCATGTTAATTATAAAAACCTAATAAGGCAGGGAATGAAGGATTTTCTGGAGCCGCTAGATAGAGACATAAAACACAAATAAGAGGACCGAACCTGCTCATCCGAATCCCAGAAAGAGAGAAATGTCATGGGGAAAAATGAATTTTCCCAGCAACAGTATATTACAAGCGATCTCCATTGGAGCATCATGTACTTGGGGTTTGATTGGGCTCTACAGGCAATTAAGACTCATCAGCTTTACAAAGAACCTGCTCATGATAGAACTGAAAAGTGCTAAAACTTGGAAGACACCATGGATTAAGGCAGCTGCTAATACTTTAGGACATTTGTCGAGAGTTTGGCTAATGTCATCTGTACGCGGATGATGTCCAACTCTCACTCCTTCCCACCTGCTACTAAGGAGGCTGTCCAGATCTTGAACCGGTGCTTCGCTGCTGTGACTGTCTGGATGAGGGCGAACAAATTGAAATTGAATCCAGACAAGACAGAGGCCCTCCTGGTCAGTTGCAAGGCCAAACAGGGCATAGGGTTACAGCCTGTGTTGGATGGGGCCGCACTCCCCGTGAAGATGCAGGTTCACAGCCTGGGTGTGATTTTGGACTCATTCCGAACTCCACCAATGATGGCATTGAGCCAAATATGGCACACAGAACTCCCATGGCGAGCAGAAAATATATATCAGTGATTGGTTTTGGGGGGGGGGGGGGGGGGCGGCGCCAAAATACTGTTTGCTTACCGTTGAAAATTACCTAAGGCCACCTCTGCCTGCATGCCACATTTATTCATTTATTTACTATACTTGTAGACTGCCTTTCTCAGCCTATCAGCGACTCAAGGTGGTTTACAAGTCAATACACATAATAGCCAAATACAGATTAAGCATTAAGGCAATATTAAACCACAATAAAAACCAACATCATTATTATCAGTGTCTCCTAGTTAAAAATGTTGCCCAAATTCCATTGTCAAGTGATTCCATTTCCTTTGTCAGTTACTCTGCATTTGTAAACGCTTACTCATATAACCATGTCTTAATTTGTCTCCGAAATAAGAGTGAGGGAGCTGAACTAATCTCCTTAGGGAATGCGTTCCATAGCCGAGGGGCCACCACAGAGAAGGTCCTGTCTCTTGTCCCCATCAAACATACTTGTGTTGAGGGCGGGATTGAGAGCAGGGTCCCCCTGGACGATCTTAAAATCCTAGATGGTTCATAAGAGGAGATGCATTTGGACAGGTAAATTGGGCCAGAACAGTTTAGGGTTTTATAGGCTAAAGCCAGCACTTTGAATTGTGACCGGTAGCAGACTGGCAGTCAGTGGAGCTGGCACAGCAGAGGAGTTGTATGCTCCCTGAGCGCCGCTCCTCTTAACAATCTGGCTGCCGCATATTGGACTACTTGAAGCTTCCAGACAGTCTTCAAAGGCAACCCCACGTAGAGAGTGTTACAGTAGTCTATACGGGATGTAACCATGGTAGTCCCGTAACTATACGGGACTGCCATGATAAAGTCATGCACTTTCCAAGGCAAGGAGGCAAGTTCTCTTACTCCAGAGGAGGTGCTTGGCTGCAGACAGGCGCACACATTTTCTGAGCCTTCATGCCACACACACTCTTTCCAAGGCAAGGAGGCAAGTTCTCTTGCTCCAGAGGAGGCACTTGGGTGCAGGCACACATGCTCACTTTCTAGGCCCACATGTACTTTCCAAGGCAAGGAGGAAAGTTCTCTCATTTCAGAGGAGGCACTTGGCTGCAGGCAGGTGCATGCGCTTTCTGGGCCTGCATATCACACACATTTTCCAAGGTAAAGAGGCAAGTTTACTCCAGAGGAGGGGCTTGGCTGCAGGCAAGTGTGCATGTTTTCTGGGCCTTTATGCCACATGCACTTTCCAAGGCAAGAAGGTAATTTCTCTTACTCCATAATAGGTGTCTGGCTGCAGGCAGGCACACACGCTTTCTGGGCATGCATGTCACACACACTCTCATTCCAAGGCAAGGAGGCTGCTCACAAAAATCAGGTGAGGAGCCAGGATCAGCTCCCACTTGCTTTTCTGCTGAGCGGATTTGTGTACTGAGATGGGGCTTCCCATTATGTCCCATTAAGGTAACAAAAGTAACAAAAGAAAGGATGCAATGAAGGAAAACAGATTCACACACAATTCTAGTATTTACACATTAAAAATCAGAAATAGTGGGTTGAGCTCCCTCTGTCAGCTCCAGCTCCCCATGTGGGGACATGAGAGAAGACTCCCACAAGGATGGTAAAGCATCAAACATCCAGGTGTCCCCTGGGCAACATCCCTGCAGACGGCCAATTCGACTTGCAGTTTCTCATGTCGCTCTTGACACACACACAAAATATTAGAAATAATCAACACAACACTAGAGACCTGAACAAAGTTTTCATTTGATTTGCTTTACTGCAAATACAAGCTGAGTATTTTTTTTTGTCTGCAATGCTTAGGACTGAAAATGTGTTGGATCTTGGAAGACGTGTATTTGTATATGTCTTCGTCCTTTATTTGCATCTGTTATGCGAGAGCCCGGTATGCACACACAAAGCTGCAATAATTTGTGCACAGGGTGTGTAAGTACTGGATAAAAATTGCATAAAATGTCACCATTTTCTGCCATCTCAGACTGTCAGAAAACTCAGTTTTCAGCCCGGAATAATCTTTCCATCCCTACTGTGCTTGGTGCAGTCAGCATGGGGTTTGTTCCAGTCATAGGCGGTTAAGCAAAACATGCATTCAATGAACCTATCATTCATGAATGAATTAATTCATAGGCAGTTCTCTGACGGAAGTAAGGCAAATGGAGTCAACAGCACATTGGAATTTGCAAAGCAAGGGCATCTAATGATGGCTGGTAACCTGTATTGGATTTGTAACTTAGATTTATGGTTCTGTAACATTTCTGTAATCAGTTATACTTCCAGCTGTGATCCTCTCTCAACATCTGGTAAATTCCAATTGCTTGTCCTTTATTTAATTCAACCTATGGCTCCGTAAAAGATCTGCAATGCAGGATGCAGCTAGAACATCCTTAAAAGAAGGCAGCTTGGTCATTACTTATATATCTATATAAATAAAAATGTAATGTTCGTTTGTGGGATTGACATAACTCAAAAACCACGGGACGAATGGACACCAAATTTGGACACAAGACACCTATCAGGCCAATGAATGACCATCACTCATAAAAACACTGATAAACACAGCGGAAGGGACTTATTTACTGCATTTGTATACCACCCCTCTCAGCCCTCAGGCAACTCGAGGCAGTTTACAAAGCAAAACTCAATACCACAAAACACAAGTACAATTTACATTAACATACATAAAATCATTTTGTTGTTGTTCTTTCGTTCAGTTGTCTCCGACTCTTCATGACCTCATGGACCAGCCCACGCCAGAGCTCCCTGTCGGCCGTCACCACCCCCAGCTCCTTCAAGGTCAGTCCAGTCACCTCAAGGATGCCATCCATCCATCTTGCCCTTCGTCGGCCCCTCTTCCTTTTGCCTTCCACTTTCCCCAGCATCATTGTTTTCTCTAGGCATCATTGTCTTCTCCTCATGATGTGGCCAAAGTACTTCAACTTTGTCTCTAGTCTCCTTCCCTCCAGTGAGCAGTCGGGCTTTATTTCCTGGAGGATGGACTGGTTGGATCTTCTCGCAGTCCAAGGCACTCTCAGCAGTTTCCTCCAACACCACAGCTCAAAAGCATCTCTCTTCCTTCGCTCAGCCTTCCCTCAGGTCCAGCTCTCACATCCGTAGGTTACTACAGGGAATACCATAAAATCATAACAATAGCAATAAAACATAAGCCATTAATAAATCCGTATTAAAACATTGTCCAGTCCCATCGTATAGTTGTTCCATTGTCCTATATCAGCTACTCGGTATTTGCAAAAGCTTGCTCAAAAAGCCATATCTTGGGCTTCTTCCAAAATGTTAATAGGGAAGAAGCTAATCTAACATCCCTAGGGAGGGCATTCCACAGCCAAGGGGCCACTACTGAGAAGGCCCTGTCTCTCATCCCCGCCAGATATACTTGTGATGAAGGCGGGACCAAGAGCAGGGCCTCTCCAGATGATCTTAAAGTCTTTGATGGTTCACTTCCAGGAAGGCATTGCTCTTCTTTACCTGGAAGTAGAAAGCCTCCTTAAAATGCCTTGGAAAGAGTGCATGGTTGCTAGCGTGGTGCAGTCCAGGAGAGAAAACGCGCACATCTGCCTGCAGTTGAGCACCTCCTGTAGAGTAAGAAACAGAGAACTTCCCTCCTTGCCTTGGAAAAAGTGTTTGTGGCGGGCAGGCATGGGAGAGAAAGCATGCACCTGCTTGCAGCCGAGCAACTCTCAGTCTCCTCTTGAGTAAGAAACAGAACTTGTTTTGCCTCCTTGCCTTGGAAAGAGTGTGTGTAGTGTGCAGACCTAGAAAGCGCAGGTATCTACCTGCAGCCGAGTTCCTCTCCATCTCCTATAGAGTAAGAAATACAACTTGCCTTGCCTCTTTGCCTTGGAAAGAGTGCATTTGGCATGCAGGCCCAGAAAGCGTGTGCACCAGCCTGCAGCCAACTGCTTCTCAGACTCCTCTAGAATTGCCTCCTTGCTTTGGAAAAAGTGTGTGTGTGTGGTGTGCAGGCCCAGGAGGGAAAGCACACACACCTGTCTTCAGCTGAGAAAGTCATCTTCAACCTCAGCAAGGTGGAGTGAATGAGGGATTAGAAGACATCCAACCCCAAATTGGGAAACAAGTTGTCCAGGAATACCTGGCCGCTCTAAACGAGTTCAAGTCCCCAGGGCCAGATCAACTACACCCAAGAGTATTGAAGGAACTAGCGGAAGTCATCTCGGAACCATTGGCCATCATCTTTGAGAGTTCTTGGAGAACGGGAGAAGTTCCAGCAGATTTGAGAAGGGCCAATGTGGTCCCAATCTTCAAGAAGGGAAAAAAGGATGACCCAAACCATTACTGTCTGGTCAGCCTCACATCGATACCAGGCAAGATTCTGGAAACGATTGTTAAGGAAGTGGTCTGCAAACACTTAGGAATGAATGCTCTCATCACTAATAGTCAACACAGATTCCTCAAAAACAAGTCATGCCAGACTAATCTGATTCCTTTTTTCTATAGAGTTACAAGCTGGGTAGATGCGGGGAATGCCGTGGATGTAGCATATCTGGACTTCAATAAGGCTTTTGACAAGGTCCCCCATGACCTTATGGCAAGGAAACTAGTCCAATGTGGGGTAGGCAAAACTATGGTTGGGTGGATCTGTAATTGGTTAAGCGGATGGACTCAGGGTGATTCTCCCCAATGCTTCCTCTTCTTCATCCTGGAAAGAAGTGATGAGTGGAGTGCCACAAGCAGGGTTCCGTCCTGGGCCCGGTCCTGTTCAGGATCTTTATTGATGACTTAGATGAAGGCTTAGAAGGCATGATCCTCAAGTTTGCAGATGACACCAAATTGGGAGGGAGAGCCAATACTCTAGAAGACAGGAGCATGAGTTCTCTTCCAACTTTATGATTCCATGAGTGGCTCTCTTTCCGAGTAGAAACAGGCAAGAAAGAAGCCTCCTTAAAGCATTCACCTACCTGCAGCTGAGCGCCTCTCCTCTAGAGTAGAAACAGCTTAAATGCCTACAATGATGGGAAGGGGAGACTAGGGAACCAGGGAACCTCCCCCACCCCACCATAATGGGCCAATAGAAAATGGATTTTTCAACATCCCAGAGCAAAAAGAGATATCTACCCTTCTGATTTCAGGAGGCTCCCAAAACACAGATCAGGACCCCCAACAAAAGCCGGGACATGAAACAGGTCAACTCCAAATGCACAATCCTAGTGGCTTTTATCTCAGTGTGGTGATGATCCCAATCCATAAGTACACTGTAGAACTAATACAGTTTGATGCCAATTTAACTGCCATGGCTCAATGTTAGGGAATCGTGGGGGTTGTAGTTTGGTGAGGCGCCAACACTCTTTAGGTAAAGCTACAACACCTGGGATTCCATGGCGTTGAGTTGCAGTTTGGTGAGGTACCAGCATCCTTGGGAAGACCTGATAAAAATGCCAACTCCTATATTCCATGGCATTGAGCCATAGCAGTTAAACTGGTGTCAAACGGCATTAATTCTTCCATGTAGATGCATGCCTGGCCTTGCTACTGGCAGGCACCCAAGCTCTCCTGACAACATAATGAAACCCAACCCCGACAGCAGAGGGAGTAGCAACAGGCTATTAGCACAAACTGGATTCCAAGCTGGCGGTTGATTTGTTTAACTTATAAAACAGCACTGAAGCTAAATTGCATTGGGAAAGCATGCCATCGTCAGCCAGGCAAAACAATCAGGCGAGAGAACAAACAGAAATCCCTTCGATGGAATCCCAGGGTCTGAGAAGAGCCGGCATTGGAAGTCAAAGAGTTCGCACATATTCAAGCGTACCGTTTGTGAGTGGCATTGCTGATCTTTAACACTGGGAATCGGACCCCCCGCCTGTCAAATTACAAAAGTCTAGACTAGTTTCCAAATCACGAGGGTTTGTTTTTCTTTGGAGGGCTGGGCTGTAGTCATGGTTTTTTATTTCAATCAGAAAAACAGATTTGCCGTAAACTGTAGGACTCCGACACGTTGAAAGCAATAATCAAGCCGCACGGAACTACTCATCAAATGTACAAAGCTGCCAGTCCTTGAAAGGCCAAGTTGGGTGTTTCAGAAGCTATTCATTGTGGGCTGAGAAGCCACGTCCTTCAGTTAGGCATTCATTTTTCAAAATTGTATTCTCCTACCTTTGCACAAGGGAGATGAATAACCATGCCAACGGGGAAGGTAAATGGGGCATGTAAGGGGGATCCCACTGTCACTGATCAGAGATAGATTTTTGTACCATGTATCCTTGATATCTAACAGAATCATGAGAAATGTCATAAGGGATTTTCTCCATGCACGGCTTCTCTGATCCTTCTCCGCAAGGAACGTAAACAGATGGACATAGAGCAGTGTTTCTTAACCTGGGAGTCAAGATCCCTGGGAAGGTTGCGAGGAGGGTGTCAGAGGGGTCTTCAAAAACCATCAGAAAACACATATTTCTGATGGTCTTAGGAACCCTTTTGGCAGAGAAGGCTGAAGATCTCTCCACCTGTCCTTCTCTTCCTTTTTGGTGTTTGTGAACTACAACTCCCAGAAATCAAAAACAGCCCCCTCCCCAACCCCACAAGTATTCAATGTTGACCATGTAAGTAGTGTGCCAAGATTGGTGCAGATCAATTGTGGGCTGGGTTCAGAGTGCTCTTTGACTGTAGGTTAACTATAAATCCCAGCAACTGCAACTCCCAAATGTCAAGGTCTATTTTCCCCAAACGCCACCATTTGGGCAGCATGAGTATTTGTGCCAAGTTTGGTACAGATCCATCATTGTTTGAGTCCACAGTGCTCTCTAGATCAGCGTTTCTCAACCTGTGGGTCAAGACCCTTAGGGAGGTCACAAGGGAGTGTCAGAGGGGTCTCCAAAGACCATCAGAAAACACAGTATATTATTTTGGTCATGGGGATTCTGTGTGGGAAGTTTGGCCCAATTCTATCTTTGGTGGGGTTCAGAATGCTCTTTGTTTGTAGGTGAACTATAAATCCAAGCAATTAGAACTCCCAAATGTCAAGGTCTATTTTCCCCAAGCTCCACCAGTGTTCACATTTGGGCATATTGAGTATCCCTGCCAAGTTTGGTCCAGATCCATCATTGGTGAAGTTTAGAATGCTCTTTGATTGTAGGTGAACTATAAATGCCAGCAACTACAACTACCAAATGACAAATCAACCCACCCCCATCCCCACCAGTATTCAAATTTGGGCGTATCAGGTATTTGTCCCAAATGTGGTCCAGTGAATGAAACTATGTCCTGTATATTGTATATTTACATTAAGATATACAAGAGTAGCAAAATTACAGGTGTGAAGTAGCAACAAAAATAATGTTATGGTTGGGGGTCACCACAACATGAGGAACTGTATTAAGGGGTCCCTGGTCAAAGTGGTCCCTAGTGAAATGCTCCCTGGGCAAGTGGTCCCTAGTCAAAAGGGTCCCTGGTCAAAGGGGTCCCTGGTGAAATGGTCCCTGGTCATGTGGTCCCTGGTCAAAGAGATCCCTAGTTAAAGGGGTCCCTCATCAAATGGTCCCTGGTCAAGTAGTCCCTGGTCAAAGGGGTCCCTGGTCAAGGGGGCGTTGGTCAAAGAGGTCCCCACTCAAATTGGTTCCTGGTCAAAGGGGTCATTGGTCAAAGTGGTCCCTGGTCAAAGGGTTCCCTGGTCAAAGTGGTCCCTGGTCAAAGTGGTCCCTGGTCAAAGTGGTCCTCGGTCAAAGGGGTCCCCGGTCAAAGTGGTCCCCGGTTAAAGGGGTCCCTGGTCAAGTGGTCGTTGGTCAAAGGGTTCCCTGGTCAAAGAGTTCCCTGGTCAAAATGTTCCCTGGTCAAAGTGGTCCCCGGTCAAAGTGGTCCTTGATCAGGTGGTCCCTGGTGAAAAAAGATTGGGAACTACTGGCTTACAGAAATCAGGCTATGTGGTCCATAACACCTTATTTTATCAACTTGCTCCATTTGAGGGTACTGCCTCACTCTGCCTAATAGTAGGTCTGGTCTTCTATTAAGAGTACAAAAACTGGTGCTGCATGAACTCCATTGCCCAGAACTATTTGGCTATATTCGGCATGCAGATGGGCTGCTGTCTGGTGGGCAGGTTGCTGGCACAGGATAGGTATAAACAACGTTTATTTTTCACTGGATTACATAGGCTGGAAACACCTCCACCAGCATGCCAACTTTTGCAAAAATTAAATTTCTCCTTTCCTGTGCATTTGGCAGATGTGCCATGGCAGGGAGCGGCATGGCCGCTGTAGGATTGACACCTTCAGGTAGGCTTGGGGATGCCAACCTGGCATTTGTGACAGCCCAGGTGCGACAAGCACAAATCAACCAAGCATTGCTGTTCTCCTTGCTGAGACTGGCTCTCTGCGCTCATTAGAATACAGACCTCATCGTGTTCTTGTTTTGGGAACATTTGTTCTGTAGTGAGTATTAAAGTTCCAGCCTTGAGTGACCTTCCTTATCAAACAGCTCCCATCCGTATGTTTTGAGAACAAAAAGCTGATTGTAAAGGAACCAAGGCATAGCGTATCCTGACATTAACCATGCCGCCGGGGGGAAGGAACACCAAACAAGACCTTCGGGTAATACGCTCTTATGGAATATGCATAAATCCTGATGCCGCTGGAGAAAGAAGCACTCCCATTAGGTTGGATGTAATAAAAACCACCCAAGTCCAGAGAAATGGTTCGGTGAAGGAAATCAGCCTCCTTGAAACTATCAGGAATTTCATCTGACCTTGCCAGTTTCATAGGAAACATGGTAAGGGCCTCATCACACTTTTCCCACTTCAATGACTCTCTCCTGCAGAATTCTGGAATTTGTAGTTTAGGGAGGGGCCCTTAAACTGCTCATTCAGATAATCCTGTGCATCGCTTAATGGCGGGAAATGTGGTGAGGCAGATGGGCACATAGAAACAGGAAGCGCATATGCACTGATAATGATCTACCAATCACACAAGTGTAAGATAAGAGCCAGATGTGATGGCAAAGCTGTATTGAACCATATCTGGGCAAACCTTGGAGTTCTATTGTTTAGATTGCATTTCCCAGAAAACATCCATTGAGCATTCAGTCTTGGTTATCTTGGGTGTTGAAGCCCAAAAGAATAATTAATTAGTCTCTAGTTTAAATAGGAAGCTATTTAACCTCAGCAGACTGAAAGCTGAAACCAAGGTCACAACAACATCTGTTATAGAACTCCAGTATGCTGATGACAACACCATCTGTGCACATTCAGAAGACCTACAATATCTGTTATAGAACTCCAATATGCTGATGATAATGTAGTCTGTGTGCGCATTCAGGAGAAGACCAACAAGCCACTCTATAGACCTTCACAGAAGTATACGAGAAGCTCGGCCTCTCATTGAAGTTCGAGAAAACCAAAGTGCTCTTCCAGCAGTCACCAACCAGTCCCTCTGCAATGCCAGAAATACAGCTTAATGGTGTAACATTAGAAAATTGTGACCATTTCCTCTCCCTTGGCAGCCACCTCTCCACAAAAGTCAACATTGACACTGAAATACAACACCGCCTGAGCTCTGCGAGTGCAGCATTCCTCCGAATGAAGCAGAGACTGTTTGAGGACCAGGGCATCCATAGGGAAACCAAGGTGCTTGTTTATAAAGCCATTGTCCTCCCAACCCTGCTATATGCCTGTGAAACATGGACTGTCTACAGACATCACACTCAACTCTTGGAACTATTCCATCAGCGTTGCCTCCGAAAAATCCTGCAAATCTCTTGGGAAGACAAGTGGACAAATGTCAGCATGCTGGAAGAAGCAAAGACCACCAGCACTGAAGTGATGATTCTCCTCCATCAACTCCATTGGACTGGCCATGTTGTCTGAATGCCCGATTACCATTTCCCAAAGCAATTACTCTACTCCACTCCCAACTCAAGAATGGAAAATGGAATGTTGGAGGACAGGAAAAGAGATTGAAAGATGGACATAAAGCTATAAAGTATGGCATAGACACTGAGAACTGGGTAGCCCTGCCCCTTGAGTGCTCTAACTGGAGGTCAGCTATGACTAGCAGTGATGCAGAATTTGAAGAGGCACGAATGGAGGGCGAAAGGGAGAAATGTGTCAAGAGGAAGGCATGTCATGCCAACTATGACCGGGACCGCCTTCCACCTGGAAACCGATGCCCTCACTGTGGAAGAATATGCAGGTCAAGAATAAGAACAGCTACGTATCCACCACCAAGACACTACACTTGGAAGGCCATCATAATCAGACAACGAGGGATCACCTAAGTAAGTCTTCTCTGCCAAATAATGTTGGTACCTCACTAAACTACAAATTCCATAGCATTGAGCTATGAGTTAGAATGCATTCATTCCACAGTGGAGATGCATCCTCTGTTCTAGAAGAAGAGGGAAATGTCCTCAACAGGCGGGCAGGAAGGAAACTAAAAGATGTGATAACATAAACCAAAGAGGAGGTGGTATCTAGGTTTACTTCTCCCACTAGTAACTTTCTACAAATGCTGATGCTCCAGAGTTGTCCTGTGCGTGTTGGGATAGAATGCAGAAATGAATTTCCATTTAGGAGAACAGTAGCCCTGGAAATCAGTGTGCAATGTGTTCCTGCTGAACGCATCCAGATAGTGAAAGATAACATCGCTGAAACTGGCAAAATCCACGAAGGGAATCAAGATTCTGCAGAGAGGCTTTCTTCAAGGTGTCTGTCTTCCTGCCAATTTGGCCCCAGTCCAATCCAGTCCAGGTTAAGCATTTTTCGATCCCGGGGGGAAAAGAAACGTCGAGGGTCCCTGGCCCATCTCTCCACCCTTTCTAATACAGAAGCCCTGGAACGTTGTCCTCTTCTTGGCTCTGTCTTGATCCCTCGCTCTCCTTTCGATGGAGATGAAACAACCCGTCCTTTGGCCGGACAGCCAGTTGGCAACTCTCCTCACTAATATAATAACATTTGACCATTGCTTCCTCTTCTCTGGCCACAGAGATGGTTTCAACAACAGAAGGTGGGCATGGATTGTAGCATTCCCAAGCAGAGGGTCATTGCTATTGGTGCTTCTATTCAGGACTGGTGGGAACCTTCAGAAGGAGCATTCTTTCCCAATGGCCCCTTTCCATTGCAATTTTAAGACGCTTCTTTTTTATGGCTCCTTCCCTGCTCATCAAAAGACAGAATTCTGGCATTTATAAAGTCCACCTGTCTCCTTTGTTATTCTCTGTTTTCTGCAGCTACAGCAAATGTGCCCAGAGTTCTTTCCTAGCAAAATGGGGATGTTGGAAAGAGCCCTTTGTTCAGCACCCTGAGGCCTTGCAGCAAAATTGTGAAGTTGTCAGAGTCCGACATGTTCTGCTTGTCCACTCTGAGTAGAGGTGGCATAGAAGATTTCCAACACACTAACCCATTATAATGAATGAAATGTAGTGAATGCATGCTTAGAATAATAATAATAAAAAAACCCTATATGCAAATATGGGGTGCCTATTTCTGTATGCATGGCAGTTTTCCAGTGTCTAAGGATGTATCAACATTATAGTAGAGTTTTGCGCTGATCTGTTTTCCTTCGTTACATCCATTCTTTCATTACTTCCATTACCTTCGGTAGCACGTAAAGGGAAACTCTCTCCAGGTACGAAAATCAGCTAGAAATGAAAGCAAGCGAGAGCCAATCCTGGCTCTGTCTATTTTTTGTGAGCAGCCTCCTTGTCTTGGAAAGAGTGTGTGTGTGGCGTGCAGGCCCAGAAAGTGCACACACCTGGCTGCAGCCAAGCACCTCCTGTGGAATAAGAGAACTTGACTCCTTGCTTTGGAAAGTGTGTGTGGCATGCAGACCCAGAAAGCATATGTGTCTGCCTGCAGCCAAGTGCCTCCTCTGGAGTAACAGAACTTGCCTCCTTGCCTTGGAAAGTGTGTGTGGTGTGCAGGCCCAGAAAGTACATGCACCTGCCTGCAGCCAAGTACTTCCTCTGGAGTAAGAGAAGGTGCCTCCTTGCCTTAGAAAGTGTGTGTGGTGTGCAAGCCCAAAAAGTGCACATGCCTGCCCGCAGCCAAATGCCTCCTCTAAAGTAACAGAACTTGCCTCCTTGCCTTGGAAAGTGTGTGTGGTGTGCAGGCCCAGAAAGTGCATGCTCCTGCCTCCAGCCAAGTGCCTGCTCTGGAGTAACAGAATTTGCTTCCTTGCCTTGGAAAGTGTGTGTGGTATGCAGGCCCAGAAAGTGCATGCGCCTGCCTGCACCCAAGTGCCTCCTCTGGAGTAACAGAACTTGCCTCCTTGCCTTGGAAAGTGTGTGTGGCATGCAGGCCCAGAAAGTGCATGCTCCTGCCTGCAGCCAAGTACCTCCTCTGGAGTAACAGAACTTGCCTCCTTGCCTTGGAAAGTGTGTGTGGCATGCAGGCCCAGAAAGTGCATGCTCCTGCCTGCAGCCAATTACCTCCTCTGGAGTAACAGAACTTGCCTCCTTGCCTTGGAAAGTGTGTGTGGCATGCAGGCCCAGAAAGCAAATGTGTCTGCCTTCAGCCAAGAGCCTCCTCTGGAGTAATGGAATGTGCCACTTTGCCTTGAAAAGTGCATGTGGCGTGTAGGCCCAGAAAGAGCATGCTCCTGTCTGCAGCCAAGTATCTCCTCTGGAGTAAGAGAACATGCCTCCTTGCAGGGCCGTAGCCAGAAAAAAAATTCGGGGAGGGTTGACAATTTTTTGGGGGGGGGGGGGTTGGGGGTTGAAACCTGCCTCCTAGCTCACGCTGAAGCAAAGAGCACACCTGCAGGAGGCAGAGAAACCTTCAATAGCCTGCAGCTCCACCCCTGTCAACCACCTGCACCAAGTCTGGCCTCCTTAATGAGAACATTCAACACACACACACCCAACTTGGTTGCTTCACTACATCGGCTATTGCTGCGAGTAATGACAGTGTGAATAAATTGTCAATATTTGCTTGAGATAGTGCTTACAGTTCTGGAGGGACTCTTAATTTTTTGCATCTCATAGACTTAGCATGGGGATTTGGTTAACCAGTTAAAATTCATGAGTAAACCAGGTTTTTTTAAAAAAATCTGAAACATTTCGGAGGGGATTTGAACCCCTAAAACCACCCCCTCGCTACAGGCCTGCCTCCTTGTCTTGGAAAGTGTGTGTGGTGTGCAGGCCCAGAAAGCACACATGCCTGCCTGCAACCGAGCAATTCCTCTGGAGTAAACTTGACTTCTTGCCTTGGAAAATGCATGTGGCATGCAGGTCTAGAAAGCACATGCACTTGCCTGCAGCTAAGCGCCTCCTCTAGAGTAAGAAACAGGTAAGAAGCCTCCTTAAAGTGTTGCCTGTCTGCAGCTGAGCGCCTCTCCTCTAGAGTGGAGATAAAATGATGAGAAGGGGAGCCTGGGAAGCCCCCCCCCCCCCAATAATAGGCTGATAGAAAACAGATCTTTCAGCACTCCAGAGTGAAAACAGATACCTCCCCTCCCAATTTCAGGAGTCTCCCAAAAAATGGAACGGGGCCCCCAACAAAAGCCAGGATACAAAATGGGTCAAGGTTTACCCAGATTGCATAAGCCTACACTATAGACTGAATGCAGAGTGACTCCACTTTAACTGCCATGGCTATAAAATCCTGTTTTGTGGCTTTTGCACATTGTATCTCAAATTTGGATGCTCTTAGGGTAGTCAATAGATAACTCTAATCAGATTCAGTTGGATCTCCAGCAACAGTGAAGTCTTTCTTGCTGCCTCCAAATCAACCCTCCTCCCCAATGTTTCTGAATGTCTTCATTGGGATCTTTTTTTAATGGGTCTTAATTGGGAAGATTAACGGGAGGAAGAGAACCGATAAAACATCCTGCAGGATAGCCAGCTGCCTCCGTTCTTCTCAGGAGCAGAATTTGGCAGCGCTCCTTTTTTGGGGGGGAAGCTGGTGGAGGTAGCCCAGCTGCTCTGCTTCCCACTAAACATTGCTCTAGGTAGTAAAGCTGTTGCGGAGAGATTTTAGTTTATGTTAGATTGTTTTAAGAAAGTCTCGCAAAACCTCCAAAAAGTCCCCAGGCTGGCTTGCAACGAGGCCTGGATTTATGTACACCTTCAACTATCTTAGTATATGAGAAGGGATGCTTCCAATGAGTCAACAACAACAAGACTTTAATACGGTGCACGACCAATCCTCCCTCATCCCACTTTAAAATGTCCTGTTTTGTTTCCCTCGCTTCTCCTCCTTTGTCCTCAGCTTACTTCAGTTGAGTCCAAAGTGCAAAAGTAGCATTCATTGGCTCAAAAGACAGAGGAGAAGAAAGGAGAAGGTAAAATCATATCCAGCCCAGTAGAATCAGGCAAAAGCAAACTGCTGCAGCCTCTCCTAACTTGTATTTTCTTCCTAACTGATTTTTTTTTTGCCATCTGGGTCATATTGTTGGAGATTATGTTGTGGCTCAATGCAATGGAATAATCGGAATTGTAGTTTTACATGGTCTTTAACCTTCCCGACCCATGAGTGCTGGTGCCTCACCAAACTGCAAATCCCAGAATACCTTTATTGGCCAACCAAAATGCAGAAAATATAAGACAAGGATATACCACTGGGTGCTGGATTGCCTTCTAGGTTGACTCCTCATTCAGCAGTTGATTCCATTGGTCTTCATGGGTTGGGACTAACCATCAGGAATGAACCCATGGTTGACTCAAGGGATGCTTCAGGTTGGCGACACTACAGTAAACCCTCCATATTTATTGGGGTTAGAGGTATGGAACCTCCAAGAAAGTGGAGAAAAAAATGAGAAAACAGTTATCTGTGCATCTCTAGATCCTCCATCTTGTCCCAATAGTCAACTTCCACCATTGACCATTGAATCACCATGGAGGGCCTAAAGATTTTGAGAGAAGGTATGTGGTGGAGGCTCCTTCTTTGGAGGCTTTTAAACAGAGGCTGGATGGACATCTGTCATGGGTGCTTTGAATGTGATTTTCCTGCTTCTTGGCAAAATGGGGTTGGACTGGATGGCCCACCAGGTCTCTTCCAACTCTAGGATTCTATGGTTCTATGGATCTTGTAAAAACATTAAGCTTGTGTCATCAATGAAAAAAATGTTTCAATATTCATTCCGAAATTAGGAGGTGGGGGGAAAATTATTTCTAAAGTGTTTCCGAAATTGGGCAGGGTTTGGATTGTAACTATAACAACTTAACTACTTTTTCATTACTTTTCGTTAAGTAATTAATTGTACCAACTTTAAGGGTGTGTTTCTCCCTCATTGTTAGAGCTATTGGCATGAAATTGGCTATAGTTATAGAACACATTTATCACTGTTAGCCCATCCAGTTTTAGAACGCTTAAGTCATTCATGGATTTTGGGGGAATTTTCAAAGTATGCCACTGTGCCACTTCTGGTTTTGATTTCAGCTGATATCTATATCAATAAAAATGTAATGTTTGTTTGTGGGATTAACATAACCCCAAAACCACCGGGCGAATTGACACCACATTTGGACACAATACACCTATCGAGTCAACGAGGGACCATCACTCATAAAAACACTGAAAAACACAGTGGAAGAGACATAAAAAGCCAAAAACAAAAATTACATTACAACACATGTGCAAAAGCATATATATATGCAAACACACATATATACACATATACACAAATATATATACACACACAAAACACATATACACAGATTGAACCACAGCAACGCATGGCAGGGGATGGCTAGTATACATACACACACACACACACACACAGGTAAAGGTAAAGGTTTTCCCCTGACATTAAGTCCAGTTGTGTCCAACTCTGGGAATTGAAGTTCATCCCCATTTCTAAGCCAAAGAGCCGCCATTGTCCATAGACACCTCCAAGGTCACATGGCCAGCAGGACTGCATGGAGTGCCTTTTTAACTTACTCATTTTGTTACTCAACTACTTTCTGCTGTTAAAGTTGTGAATTTTTGGTTTTAATGTTGACACTTTTAAAAAATACTCTATTTTTAATGTTGCAAAGTTTTATACACTTGGTTGGTGACCATAACAATAAAATGCATTGGGTTGTCATGGGTTTTTCGGGCTGTATGGCCATGTTCTAGAAGCGTTCTCTCCTGATGTTTTGCCTGCATCTGTGGCAAACATCCTCAGAGTTTGTAAGGTCACAACCTCTGAGGATGCCTGCCATAGATGCAGGCGAAATGTCAGAAGAGAATGCTTCTAGAACATGGCCATACAGCCCGAAAAACCTACAACAACCCCGTGATTCCAGCCATGGAAGCGTTCGACAATAAAATGCATTCATTCATATTGCTTTTTTGCTAGAGCAGAACCGCCGAGCTCTGCTTGAGTTTTAAGCAGCGGTGTTGGACAAAAAGCATCCGCCGTCTAACATAACGTTGTGCAATATAGTACATTGTTTTTGCTTAAAATCAACCACCGGTATAAAATATAGATGGTTTTCTGTAAAGAAAAAAAACTTCATGAAATTTTCACGCAGAACTCCTGGAAAGTGGAAAGACCACTGGGATGTGCATAAAATCGCTCCTGTAATCTCATCCAACAGAAAGAAAACATTTGAAGAGAGACCTGTGCACACTTGCACCATTTATCCTCCTCAATGAGGTATGCAAGTCTTTCTTTCTGTCTCATTAGCATGCATTTGAATTTTTCAAGGGGTTTACCGGTCTCACCAAAATTGTCTGTATTGTAGGCAGATTTTTCCCTCTCTTTGTCTCATAGCTACCGCAGCACCTCACATCTCTGTGTCTTTCCTCAATTCCTCTGCCCAGAGCCAAATGAAAAAAGGAAATTGAAGCCTAAGCTCTCGCCGCGGTTTGCTAATTAGTCCCTCCTGTTTGTTATGCCTTCAGTAATCGCCAAGACCAAAGGAAGGAAGCAATCCTTCCTGGTAAGAGAAATTGGGTCCATTATCTTCTTCTCTGGCCACATGGGGGTCTCTCGGAAGCCTCACCTTCCAGACTGAGTCTTCCATTAGGAGGAAAAGAAAGTCATCCTAGCTTTGGATTGTTCTCCATACAAACAGCCAGATTGACAGTATAGCCCAAGCGTGGGCAAACTTTCTAACTTGGGGGCGGCATGGCGGGCTGGAGGGAGGTGAGCAAACCAGGAAGGAAGGGGTTCTCCCCAAGCCCCTTTCCTCCCTGCCCTTTCCTCCCCTTCTTCTTCTGTTTTGGAGGCAGAAAGCAAAGGAAAGATTGGAAATGTTTGGACCCCAAAAGGGTTGGCCTTGGTTAGGATGAGATGGTGGACGGGAGAGAAAAAGTGCATCCATTAGGCCCCATATTGCTTGCTCCTGATATAGAATCCTAGAGCTGGAAGAGACCCCCAGGAGTCATCTAGTCCCTCTGCCATGCAAGAAGGCACAATCAAAGCACTCCCAATTGATGGCCTGTGCGGAAAAGCCTCCAGAGAAGGAGATTCTACCACACTCCCAGGACACTCTCCAGGAAGTTCTTCCTCATCTTTTCAGGCGAATCTCTTTCCCTGCCATTTGAACCCATTGTTTCCTTGTGTCCTGGACTCTAGAGCAGCCGAAAGTCAGTTTCCCCCCCCCCCCTCCTCCTCCTCCTCAATGGGACACCCTTTGAAATCTTGAAACATGGTTCTCGTATTCCCTCTCAACAACAACAACAACAATAACAACTTATTTATAACCTATCCTATCTTCCCTAGGGCGGGGGACTCTACCTTCTCTTTTCCCAGCTAAACATCCCCCAGGAGGAAAGGAGGAAGGAAAAAGAGAAGGGAGGGAGGAAGGACAGGTGGAATGAATAGAGGGAGGGAGGAAAGAGAGAAGGAAGGAAAGACGGAAGGAAGGAAGGAAGGAAGAAAGGAAGGAAGGAAGGAGAAAAAGAACGAGGGAGGGAGGAAGACAGAAGAATGAGAGGAAGGGAGGGAAGGAGGAAGGAAAGAAGGAAGGAAGGAAGGAAGGAAGGAAGGAAGGAAGGTAGAATGGTGTGTGAGAGAGGAGGGCCTGAGAAAAGAGCCCAGGAGAAAGAGAGAAGGAGGGAGGAAAGAAGGAAGGGAGGGAGGGAAGGAAGGAAAGGGAAGAGAAGGAAGGAAGGAAGGAAAAAGGGTAGAAGAAAAGGAACGAGGGAGGGAGGAAGACCGAAGAATGAGAGGAAGGGAGGGAAGAAGGAAGGAAAGGGAAGAGAAGGAAGGAAGGAAGGAAAAAGGGTAGAAGAAAAGGAACGAGGGAGGGAGGAAGACCGAAGAATGAGAGGAAGGGAGGGAAGAAGGAAGGAAGCAAGGAAGGAAGGAAGGAAGGAAGGAAAGAAGGAAGGAAGGAAGGAAGGAAGGAAGGAAGGAAGGGGGAATGTAGAGAGGGATAACGAGGGAGGGGAAGGAAGGGGGAAAGAGAGAAGGAAGGGAAGACAAAAGGAAAGGAAAGGAAAGGACAGAAGGAAGGAAGGAAGGCAGGAAGGAAGGAAGGAAGGAAGGAAGGAAGGAAGGAAGGAAGGAAGGAAGGGAAAGATGGAAGGAAGGAAGGAAGGAAGGAAGGAAAGGAGGGAGCAAAGAGAAGGAAGGAAGGACAAAAGGGTGGGAGGGAATGGAGAAAGAAAGAATGAGAGAAGGAAGGGAAGGAAGAAAAAGAGAAGGAAGAAAAGACAAAAGGGAAGGAAGGAAGCAGAAAAGGGGAGAGATGGAAGGAGGGAGGAAAGAGGGAAGGAAGGACAAAAGGGTGGAAGGGAAGGTAGGATGGAAGGAGAAAGAGGGAGGTAAGGAAGGGAGGGAGGGAAGGAAGAAGGAAAGAGAGAAGGAAGGAAGGAAGGATAGGATGGTGTGAGAGAGGAGAGCCTTAGAAAAGAGCCCCGGGCCTGGGATTGCCCATTCCTGGTATAGTCCCATTGACTGGACTGTTCATTTCAACACCTGCTATTGCAGGTTTTGTGGGACAAATGAGAGAGAAAATGACCTCTAGGAACCTACAATGCTGAGTGAAGATATAGGAACAAAGTCAACACTGTGTATCCACAGATTCTGCACCCATGGATTCAACATTCCATCGCATGACAATATTTTTTTAAAGTCCAAAATGCAAATCTTCATGAGACTTGGACATGCATGGATTTTGTTATCCACAGGGAGAGGATCCTGGAACCAACCCCAGTAGAGATCCAGGCTCCACTGCATATTTATTTCAATGGCCTTCTTTGGGAATGATATGAAACCTAACTGCAGAAATGTCTGGAGCTCAGAATCATTTGCTGGGCAGAAAAGAAATGCATGAAATGGGTCCAAAGGTTGTTGTTTTTAATGCTCACAGATGATCAGGAAAAAACCATCTGTGAGCATCAAAAAACCTTGTGCTTAGTTCATGTGTTTCTTTTCTGTCCAGCAAATGGTGTGGGATGCTTGGCTCTAGATTTTTCAGCAGTTAGATTTCATATCATCCCTAAAGAGGGACTCTGAAAAACCTTTCTGTCTTTCTATTGATGAAAATAAATGGATTCTATTAGTAGTCATCACTAATAATCTACATGGATTTATCAAAAACAAGTAATGCCACACTCATCTGATGTCTCTTTTCAATAGAGTTACAAGCTGGGTGGATACAGGGAATGCTATGGATGAAGCATATCTGGACTTCAGGAAGGCCTTCCTTTGACAAAGTCGTCCATGAACTTCTGGCAAGAAAACTAGTCCAATGTGAGTGAGGCAAAACTACGGTTCGGTGGATCTGGAATTGGTTAAGTGGACGAACCCAGAGGGTGATTCTCTCCAATGCTTCCTCCTCTTCATCCTGGAAAGAAGTGATGAGTGGAGTGCCATAAGCAGGGTTCCGTCCTGGGCCCGTTCCTGCTCGGGATCTTGATCAATGACTTAGATGAAGCTTTGGAAGGCAAGATCATCAACTTTGCAGGTGACATCAAATTGAGAAGGAGAGGCAAAACTCCAGAAGACAGGAGCAGAATTCAAAACGATCTTCACAGCTGAGAGATGATGGGCCAAAACTAACTCAGTGAAGTTCAACAGGGACAAAGGCAAGGGACTCCACTTAGGCAGAAAAAAATGAGATGCAAAGATACAGGATGGGGGATGATGCCTGGCTTGACAGCAATATGTGTAAAAAATATCTTGGAGTCCTCATGGACAGGAAGGTGAACAAGAGCCAATAATGTCATGTGGTGGCAAAAATGCCATTAGGATTTTGGCCTGCATCAATAGGGGTCTAGTGTCTAGATCGAGAGAAGTCATGCAACACCTCTATTCTGCCTTGGTTAGACCACACCTGGAATATTGTGTCCAATTCTGGGCACCACAATTGAAGGGAGATGTTGACAAGCTGGAATGTGTCCAGAGGAGGGCGACGAAAATGATCAAGAGTCTGGAGAACAAGCTCTATGAGGAGCGGATGAAAGAGCTGGGCATGTTTAGCCTGAAGAAGAGAAGGCTGAGCGGAGACATGATGAGGGCCATGTATAAATACGTGAGATGAAGAGAGCAGGCTTCGTTTCTGCTGCCCTGGAGACTGGGACGCGATGGAACAATGGCTTCAAACTACAAGAAAAGAGATTCCACCTGAACATGAGGAAGAACTTCCTGACTGTGGGAGCCAGGCCCGTAGCCAGGATTTCGTTTCGGGGGGGGGGGGGGGGGCTGAATTTTTTTCAGGGGGGGGTTTCGGGGGGGGGCTGAGTTTTGGGGGGGGGGCTGAGTCTGAGTGAAAGAGGGTCTAGCCTAGCAAACCTTTTGTATCATTACCCCAATACCCCCATGCATATGGGATATATTGAGTATGGTGATCAGATCATGATATGAATAAACATAACAGTTTAAATAATGCACCAGTAAGGCCTTTCCGCAAACCACCATGAGAATTTTTTTTGGGGGGGGGGGCTGAAGCCCCTCAAGCCCCCCCCCCCCCCGGCTACATGCCTGGTGGGAGCTGTTCAACAGTGGAACTCTCTGCCCTGGAGTGTGATGGAAGCTCCTTCTTTGGAGGCTTTTAAACAGAAGATGGATGACCATCTGTTGGGGGTGCTTTGAATGAGATTTTCCTGCTTCTTGGCATAATGGGGTTGGACTGGATGGCCCACCATGTCTTTTCCAGCACTAGGATTCTATGACTCTATGAGATTATCTATTCTTAAAGATACTGTCAGCCATGCTTTCCCCTCTCAGTGTGATGAGGTGGTTAACCAAACTTGAAATTCTCAACTAATTCTGAGTTTGGTTTCCAAAACTTCCAAGTTGCAGTGCAGTTCCCTCAACCCCAATAGTTGCCCATCCCTACCTTATACAATTGTTGGGGATATTGTAGATTTACTTCCTTTCCATAAAACAATGGTAAAATGGCAGCATGGAGGTGAATTGGTGGGTATGTTGGCCCTCAAAAGTAGTCACAGATGGCCACCGCAATCCTCAAATTCCTCACTAAGTCACTTTTGCCAGCTTTAGCCTATGATTGACTCCAAAAAAAAAAAAAAACCATAACCAGAATTCAAACCTGGCATTGAACTGCTCCCAAAAGCAAAAAGCATAAGACACCCACACACAGAGAGAAAAACCTGGTGTGCATGTTTTTTTTCCCTTGGAAAAGCAGCCCGACCCCATTCCCAAAAGCCTGCCGGCAGTAAGCAACATGTGTAAATAATTGATAAGGCTTTCCGTGATGAACTGGAGCCGGTTTCTGAGCAAATGCCTGGATGCGGCAGTAAAGGCCTGGCGTCGGAGGCGAGGGATGAAATGGCGATGGAGCTCCATTGAGGATGCTGGCGCGGGCCCGAGCTCCTTTGGCGGCTGAGCCGTGTGTTCCACCGTTTTGAATCATTTACACAGATCTCAATCAACCCCCATTAGGATAATAACCCGTCTCCCTAATTGTTCATCTTCCAAGGCAATTTCTTCTCCTCCTCCTCTATTGATTGCAAGAATATTAAGGTATTTCTTTGTTGCCACTTGTTACGCTAGGAAGCAAAATGAGAAACAATGGAAACATTGGGTTCTCAGGACAGGTGGTGCTCTCAAGGTTAGAGCAGGATGTGTGAAAAAGACCTTGGAGTCCTCATGGACAACAAGATAAACAAGAGCCAACAATGTGATGCGGTGGCAAAAAAGCCAGTGGGATTTTGGCCTGCATCAATAGGAGCATAGCGTCTAGATCCAGGGAAGTCATGCTCCCCATGCTCTATTCTGCCTTGGTCAGACCACACCTGGAATATTGTGTCCAATTCTGGACACCACAATTGAAAGGAGATATTGACAAGCTGAAATGTGTCCAGAGGAGGGCGACTAAAAGGATCAAGGGTCTGGAGAACAAGCCCTATGAGGCTGAAAGAGCTGGGCATGTTTAGCTTGAAGAAGAGAAGGCTGAGAGGAGATATGATAGCCATGTATGTGAGAGGAAGTCCTAGGGAGGAGGAACTCATTACCTGGTGAGATTAGGCAAGCCCCCACCTTAGAATCTTTCAAGAAGGATCTCAAAACCTGGCTTTTCCGCTGCGCTTTTGGAGAGTAATCATACAACTATACATTGTTGCTCCCCTTCAATGTTTGTCCCTATGGTACATTTCTCCCCGCCTGTATGAATGCCTGTTCTTACGACCCCGTTTGTATGAGCTTCTCCCTCACAAATAATCTGCTCCATTCCTATTTCACCCTGAGTTTTAGTATTTTAGCATTTTATCTTGTACATGTGGCCCGCTCATTGTCACTGTGATTGTAAATGATTTTTTCATTGTATTTTTATATTGTTTACTGTATTCTCATGTTTTATGTATTTTATTGTGCTGTTACGTTGTGCTTTGGTTTTTATTTTATTGTAATGCACTGCTGGGCTTGGCCTCATGCAAGCCGCCCCGAGTCCCCATTGGGGAGATGGTGGCAGGGTATAAATAAAGATGATGATGATGATGATGATGATTATTATTATTATTATTATTATTAGTATTACTTATTAAGTCATAGGGAGGAGGTAGCAAGCTTGTTTTCTGCTTCCCTGGAGACTAGGATGTGGAACAATGGCTTCAAACTACAAGAAAGGAGATTCCTTCTGAACAGTTAGGAAAAACTGTGAGATCTGTTCAGCAGTGGAACTCTCTGCCCCAGAGTGTGGTGGAGGCTCCTCCTTTGGAGGCTTTGAAGCAGAGGCTGGATGGCCACCTGTTGGGGGTGCTTTGAATGCAATTTTCCTGCTTCTTGGCAGAATGGGGTTGGACTGGATGGCTCAGGAGGTCTCTTCCAACTCTAGTATTCTATGAGAAACAATAGAAACTTTGGGTTCTCAAGACCGGTGATGGATGGAATTAAGATGGCAAAATTTAGTTGGATTACAACTCTCATCATCCCCCAACCTAGTTTTGGCAACGTTGAATTGGACCCTAGGAAATTCTAGCAGCTATAGTCCAGAAATTAACTTTTCAATGGATTCATACATTCCAATACAAACAAACTGTGGTACACATATAATACTCTAGCACATCTAATATGAGAATACAACATAAACACATTAAGCTTCACTGCTTAATATATGACTGCCCAATCCACAAGTTGGAAACACTGCTGCAAATAGTCATTACTTCATTCCTTGCGCATGGTATTATTTAACAAACTTCCATCTACTTTTCCATTTTGGTTTGATACAGCTGATCTTTGCTCCATTCCTTTCAGTGTGTTTTCCATACATGGATATATTCATGTATAAAACAACGTTTCATAAAAAAAACCCTCTCCAAAATGTATAAATGACTTCATAAATTTGATGCTGAGCACAGCGGTTGCCTTTGGCTTTCATGTGTTGGGCATAATAAATCCACTTATTGCAGAGTTGAAAGGAGCTGTCCAATGTTCTGAATCTGTTCTGCATTCAGGACCATGGATAGCTCTTTCAAAGGCTGCAATAGTGCATTAACTACGCATATATGCCATGGAAGCATAGTGTTTGAGGACATCCGTAGGGATATCAAGGTGCTTGTTTATAAAGCTATTGTCCTCCCAACCCTGCTATACGCCTGCAAAACGTGGACTATCTACAGACGTCAGATGCAACTCCTAGAACGATTCCATCAATGTTGCCTCTGGAAAATCCTGCATATCTCTTGGGAAGACAGGTGGGGAAATATCAGCATGCTGGAAGAAGCAAAGACCACCAGCATTGAAGTGATGGTCCTCTGCCATCAACTCCGCTGGACCGGCCACATTGTCCAAATACCCGACAACCATCTCCCAAAACGGTTGCTCTACTCCGAACTCAAAAACAGAAAATGGAACATTGGAGGACAGGAAAAGAGATTTAAAGATGGGCTCAAAGCCAACCTTAAAAACTCTGGCATAGACACCAAGAACTGGGAAGCCCTGGCGTTTGAGCGCTCCAGCTGGAGGTCAGCTGTGGCCAGCAGTGCTGTAGAATATGAAGAGGCACGAATAGAGGACATAAGAAAGAAATGTGCAAAGAGTAAGGCACGTCAAACCAATCCTGACTGGGACCACCTTCTGTCTGGAAAACGATGCCCTCACTGCAGGAGAACATGCAGGTCAATAATAGGGGTCCACAGTCACCTACATACCCACCCCCAGGACACCAAACTTTGAGGACAATCTTACTCAGACAATGAGGGATTGCCTAGGTAAGTAAGTAAGTAAGTAAGCTATGGAAGCCACTGGACAGAACAGCAAGTCCTCCACATTTACTGGGATTTGTGTCACAAAACCTCTATAGAGTGACAAACCACAAATGAATATATCACTGTTATTTTTTTACCTCTTTGGGAATATCTGTATCATCCAGCATTGCTCTATGGGAGTGTTTCTCAACTTTCCTAATGCTGCGATCCCTGAATACAGTTCCTCATGTTGTGGTGACCCCCAAACACAAAACTATTTTCATTGCTACTTCATAACTGTAATTTTGCTACGGTTATGAATCGTAATGTAAATATCTGATATGCAGGATGGATTTACATACATTGGACCAAATTTGTCACAAATACCCCATAGGCCCAAATTTGGATACTGGTGGGGTTGGGAGGGGATTGATTTTGTCATTTGGGAGTTGTAGTTGCTGGGATTTATAGTTAGCCCGCAATCAAAAAGCATTCTGAACTCCACCAATGGTGGAATTGAACCAAACTTGGCACACAGAACTCCCATGACCAACAGAAAATATTGGAAGGATTTGGTTGGCATTGACCTTGAGTTTTGGAGTTGTAGTTCACCTACAACCAGAAAGCACTGTGGATTCAAGCAATAATGGAACTGGACCAAACTTCGCACGAATACTCAACATGCCCAAATGTGAACATTGGTGGAGTTTGGGGAAAACAGACCTTGACATTTG
Organism: Anolis sagrei; assembly: GCF_037176765.1. Classification (NCBI taxonomy): domain Eukaryota; kingdom Metazoa; phylum Chordata; class Lepidosauria; order Squamata; family Anolidae; genus Anolis; species Anolis sagrei. The sequence goes on along the minus strand of NC_090029.1, from coordinate 30,669,372 downwards.
GGAGTTGTAGTTTCTGAGATTTTTAGTTCACCTATAATCAAAGAGCATTCTGAACCCCACCAATGATAGAATTAGACCAAACTTCCCACACAGAACTCTGATGCCTTGAAGTGACTTGCTGGTGTGAGTCTCCCTCCAACCTCACACGCTCTCCCTCATCTGCACATGTGCGCCATACTGTCATGCGACAAATATGCCTGCTCTCCCCTCCACACTTGGAGTCTCAGAAAGAGTCCTCCCCTTGGCCGAGAGGCTGGTCAATCACAACGGAGGAGGGCTTTTGGTGGGAGGATTTGCCATCTGTTTCCAAAAAGGAGGAGAAGGACACGTGGAGAGAATTTCAGACTTCTCTGCCAAAGGGATTCCTAAGACCATCAGAAATATATGTTTTCTTTTAAATAATTTGTATTCATTTTACTAAAAGTAACATAAAGCCATAGTACAACATAATACACATACTAAAAAGAATTACAGGACCAAGAAAAAAGAAAGCAAAGCAAAAACAACCAAAGAAAAGAAAAAAGGGGGTTGACTTCCATTCTTCCTCCTTTCACCCCAATAATAAAGGAAAAAAATCTTTTATAATCCTGAAAAAAATATAGTATAGTATTTCCTCAGACTTTATCAAAGATCTTATTTATTAATGTAGTCTTCAAAAATCATCCAGTCTAACATTTTTATTTCCTTTCCATTGCTTGATTTTAATAAAAATGTCAATTTGTCCATGCCCTTAATTTCCATTATTTTATCCAACCATTGGGTCTTAGAGGGAATTAATTCAATTTTCCAGAACTTAGCAAAAGTCATTCTTGATGAAGTCACAAAAAAAGTGAACAATTTATCAACATTTAAATCTTTAAGCAAATCCAAATCATATATTCCTAAAAGATAATATTCGAGTCTCATTGGAAAATCAAAATTCAATACCTTTCTATATTTGTTATGAACCATTCTCCAATATTCTGATGCTTTTTCACATGTCCACCTCATATGATAGTACAATCCCTGTGCTGGTACGGCTGTACCAAAAGCTCCAACTTCCTTTTCTTTCTATTGAGTGTTTGCATGTATTCCAAGGTTCCATGCATTTTGCAATAAGGTGGATTCCCTTGGTTTGCAATTATAAGGCCAATGACCCATCAATCATTGTTAAGTTTTGGTTCCACCCCTTTCCCCAGGGCTCTGGGAGGAGAGGGAGCCATTTTAGGTCAGTCTTGCATTGGAAAGCTTAGCTACAGGACGTGGATTAGGTCCACCTGTAGAGAAGCTTCGTTCCTCACAGCATTGGGGGAAATTCTGGGGGAAAACAGTTCCAAAGGACTCCAGCTGGAGAATCTACAAAGCCTTGACTGGTATGTCTACTCGGGACCCAAGAAGCAGTTTGGAGCCGGGAGTAGAGCCCACACCAGCAAAGTTTAGAAAGTAGATTGCCCAAGGAGGGGTTAAAAAGGGTTTTCCTCTTAAAGAAAAGAAACAGTTCACGAAGCCAGCTGCCTGTCCCTTGTGAACAAGATTAAGAAAGCCACCAGTTGATTCAAAGCCTTGAAGCATTTGTTTAATTTGTTGAAGATCTAAGAAGTATTTGATTATTTGTTGAAGACTTAAGCAATAATAAAGGACTTTGTTAAACCTTTCAAGCTTCTAAAGACTCTGTATAGGAAAATCCTTAGGGCCTCTCACTTGAGGCACCCCGGCTTCCCGCTGGGCACAAAGAGCACGTCCTGTTCAAAAGCCAACTGCTATAGGCCCAGCGTGCAACAGCACAATCCCTCTTGTGTTAGAAATATATGACCCAAAAGAGTGAAAGGAAATCAATAACGATATTCTATAAGAACTTACTGGGTAGGGCCACAGAAACGGAGCTGGTTAAAAATTCAATGGTCATATGGGCGAAAAACACAGGTAGAAGCATTCAATTAAAGGAATGGGAAACAATATGGGGGAAAAGACTCAGGTATACCTATGCCACAGGCTTAAAAGAGAACTGGCTTAAAATGATACACCGCTGGTACTTAACACCGCAAAAAATTGCAAAAATGTACAGGAAGGCAGATAATAGATGCTGGAAGTGCAAATCGAAGGAGGGTTCCTTTTATCATTTATGGTGGTTATGGCCCAAAGCTAAGGACTATTGGAAGATGATCCACAAGGAGTGTAGGAAAATCTTAAAGTTGAATATACCCAGGGACCCAGAAATATACCTGTTAGAAATGTACGATTCAAAGCTATTTTCTGATAAAAATATGGAAAAGTTGTTTACTTTTTTCGTAACAGCGGCTAGGATGACCTTTGCTAGAAAATGGAAACAGGACTCGATACCATTAAGATCAGAATGGCTGGAAAAACTGCTGGACATTCAGGAAATGGATGAGTTGACCTTCTGGATTAGACAACACAACGGAAAAGGAACTGTTATGACGGACTGGAGCTTGCTCAAAAACTATATAGAAAATGAAATTTACTGAATTGGGATTAACATTAACTCAGACAATGAGGAGAGAAGATAGGTAATAGAATTACTGAAAGAAGAATTGTATTAGAAAGTGGATGAGATGAGAGGAAGTCGGTTTTAGATCTTAGGATAGAAGGGGAGGGGGGATAGGGGGGATTATCAAGGGGGGGTGATGTCAGGGACAATGTTGGGATGTTTCTATTTGTTTGAATGCCTATCTGTGTTATGTTTGATGTTGTCCACATGCCCCTTCCCTTTTGTATGTTAAATGTACTTTTTATATTGCAAAATCAATAAAAATTTAATAATAATAATAAAAGAAATATATGTTTTCTGATGGTCTTTGGCGACCCCTCTGAAATCCCCTCGTGACCCTCCCCAAGGGTCCTGACCCCCATGTTGAGAAACACTGCTCTATGGCCAACATGTTCTGGAAGCTGATTGTACATTTGAATTGGAGTACCTTGAGATTTTGAGAGAGGACACAGCTATGGAATTTGCCCTAAATGGAGAGCCAAGAATTTTGCTTGGTTTAGTCTTAGTTTAGTACAGCCTCCTCTCTGACATATTAAGTGATGTACAAGCTGTTTCCTTAGCTAAGCATAAAATCTCTGGTCCAGGCGCACATTTCCGAGCAAAAGCCGTTGCATCGCAGCCTGTGGGGAGGAGATTTCAAGACGAAATGGAACGATTCATGACTTGCAAAGAGAAACCCAGCTTTGTCTTGGAAAAAACCGGGGAAATGGGTGGTTGGGTTGAAGGGGAAACCACGACGATGCCAGTTCGGAAGCGCTGTGTATTTTTAATTAACTTGACCCGACTTCTGAACAACGAGTCAATTAAGGCGCTGTATTTAACACGTTTGAGGACTACTGGGGAATATAAATCACACAGTTCAAAAAGATTTGATGTTTGCTGGAGGCTGCGTGCCATGGTCACTCCGAATCGCCATGGCAACAGCAAGAGGAGGAGCCCCCCCCCTCTACCATTTTTGAAGCAAAAGGCCTTGTCAGTCTGGAAAATTCAATCTATGCTTCTCGGCATCGAGGATTTGGGGATACAGCTGAGGAGTCCTGACAGCTGACGGCACCAAGCCAGGCAGCTCTCTTTCCCTGACGGCTGTCAATAGGAGACCCAAAGATGTGCCAAGGTGGAGATGCCAGCGTGGGCGGAGGGCTCTGCCGATGAAAGATGGGTATGAAAATGATAACGGCGCTAATCCCTCTCTGGCGTCGCTCCTGGCCTTCGCTCAGCATCTTTTTCGGGGAGCCGTCGAGCCATGGCGTGGATGATTTCCTTTTAATGAAGATTTACTTTTCATCTAAGCGAACCCCCGGGATCGGACGGAGCCGCTTGGCAAGGGACTGTGTCGGGGCCATGGTGGATTTCAGGGAAATGGTGTGTGCCATTTGGAACGGAGCCTGGCACGCCGTGCCGCTTGACAGTCGCTTGCGCCTTCAGGGCAATGGGACTCAGGAAGAGATGCATCAGCACAAAGGCGCCCTGTTTGTGCCAAGGGAATAAGCACAGCAAGAAATCCAGAGATCGGTGGCATCATCAGAGGGGTGTGGAAGGTTCCAACAATATTAGTCGAGATCATCAGAGGGGGTGATGCCAAATGACACTCTACAACATTTATGTGCAGGCTTTCCGCAGAAAATTACTATTTATATATAATTATATTAATCATATAATGTTGTACAATTATTTTTATATAATAATATTAAAATTATATAAATTATATAAAACTTATAACTATGAAAAAATATATTATATAATTATATTAATCATAGGAACCCCCGGTTCCTATGAGCTTGTTGACTGAAAGGTTGCAGGAGCTTCCACTGTTAGCCCCAGTTTCTGCCAACCTAACAGTTTGAAAACATGCAAATGTGAGTAGATCAATAGGTACCGCTCCGGTGGGAAGGTAACGGCACTCCATGCAGTCATGCCGGCCACATGACCTTGGAAGTGTCTATGGACAATGCCGGCTCTTTGGCTTAGAAATGGAAATGAGCACCACACCTCAGACACGACTGGACTTAATGTCAGAGGGGAAAACCTTTACCTTTTCTTTACTATATTAATCATAATTGCAAAATCCTTTTTTTAAATAAGCCCAACATATATGTATTGTATATAATATGTATAACAGCGCTCCATGCAGTCATGCCGGCCACATGACCTTGGAAGTGTCTACGGACAACGCTGGCTCTTCGTCTTAGAAATGGAGATGAGCACCACACCCCAGAGTCAGACATGACTGGACTTAATGTCAGGGGACTACCTTTACCTTTACCTATATGTATTGTAGGGGGATGCAGTGGCACAGCAGGTTAAACCGCTAAACTGAAGAATTTTCTGACCAGAAGGTTGGCGGTCCTAATCTGCAGGATGGGGTGAGCTTCTGTTGTTAGCCCCAGCTACAGCCAACCTAGCAGTTTGAAAACATGCAAATGTGAGTAGATCAGTATGTACCACTTTGGCAGGAAGGTAACAGCGCTCTGTGCAATCATGCCGGCCACATGACCAGGAGGTGTCTACAGACAACACCAGCTCCTCAGTTTGTAAATGGAAATGAGAACCTCCTCCAGAGCCAGTGATGCGCACTGTCTCCAGAGCTGGAAATGAAAGGAGAAGCACAAAGGCGCCCGGTTTGTGCCAAGGGAATAAGTGCAGCAAGAAACCCAGAGATCGGTGGCATCATCAGAGGGGTGCAGAGGGTGCCAACAATACCAGTTGACAGCATTAGAGGGGGTGACACCAAATGACGCTCTATAACATTTATGTGAAGGCTTTCAGCAGAAAATTACTATTTTTATACACGCATAGGCCAATAAGCCATTCAATTGAATGGCTTATTGGCCTATGCATTTTGACTAACCCTGTATAATTATATTAATCATAATCACAAAATCCTTTTTTAAAATAAGCCCAACATATATGTATTTTAAGGGAACGCAGTGGCGCAGCGGGTTTAACTGCTAAACTGAAGAATTTGCTGACCGGAAGGTTGGCGGTCCTAATCAGCGGGATGGGGTGAGCTTCTGTTGTTATCCCCAGCTTCTGCCAACATAGCAATTTGAAAACATGCAAATGCGTTCTTCAGTCTCTATTCTAGATTTGCTATGCACTTTAATATATTTTAGATTTAGATAAATAAGTTTTAAAAAAAACAACCTGCCAATGTACCCCTATATTATCCCTTAATAAAATATTAAGGATAAACAAAAACCTGCAAATGTGAGAAGATCAATAGGTACCGTTCCAGCGAGAAGGTAATGACTCTCCATGTAGTCATGCTGGCCACATGACCTTAGAGGTGTCTATGGACAATACTGGCTCTTTGGCTTTGAAATGGAGATGAGCACCACACCCCAGAGTCAAACAAAACTGGACTTAATGTCAGGGGAAAACTTTTACCTTTACCCCCCCCCCCCCCTATATATATAAACATGAAAAATATTATGAATATATATTATTACATTATTATATTGTAATCTTATTATTATATTACATTATTATTATTATTATTATTATTAAACATCGAAAGAGTTTATTATAAATATATGTTATATTATTATAATATTATATTATTATATTATAAAATCATGGAAAAGTTTATTATTAGGTACCACTCTGGCGGGAAGGTAACGGCACTCCATGCAGTCATGCCGGCCACATGACTTTGGAGGTGTCTATGGACAACGCCGGCTCTTCGGCTTTGAAATGAAGATGAGCGCCACCCCCCAGAGTCAAACACAACTGGACTTAGTTTTTAGTTAGGTGATCCCTCGTTGGACGAGTAAGATGGTCTTCCATTATGGGTTTCCTTGTGGGTCCGCATGTGGCTGTGGAGCCCTATTCTTGCTCTGCATCTTCTTCCGCATTGAGGGCATTGGTTCCCAGGTGGAAGGCGGTCCCGGTCGGGGTTGGCTTGATGCACCTTCCTCCTGGCACGTTTCTCTCTTTCACCCTCCACTCGTGCCTCCTCGAATTCTGCAGCACTGCTGGTCACAGCTGACCTCCAGCTGGAGCGCTCAAGGGCCAGGGCTTCCCAGTTCTCAGTGTCTATGCCAGAGTTTTTAAGGTTGGCTTTGAGGCCATCTTTAAATCTCTTTTCCTGTCCACCAACATTCCATTTTCCATTCTTAAATTCAGAGTAGAGCAACTGCTTTGGGAGACAGTGGTCAGGCATCCGGACAACGTGGCCGGCCCAGCGGAGTTGATGTTGGAGGACCATCGTTTCAATGAAGCGACAACTGGACTTAATGTCAGGGGAAAACCTTTACCTTTATCTAAGTGTAGAATAAATGCAGTTTGAAGCTGCAAAACAAACCCCTCGTTGTTACCATCCAATTATTTTCACTGAACCTGCCAGGGATTGACCCGGTGACCTTCCTTATCCAGAGCAAGGGTATTGCTGCAATGCTATGTTGCCAAGAAAATGATTGCTTCCCCCAATAGGATATACTGGGAGGCCAGATCATGTTTTTCCAACTTGGAAAGCTCCTTAAGGTAGGTTTCGGTTCCTATATTCACCTACGGCACCCACATGCTTCCCTGGTGTTAATTCTCATATGTGAAACCAAAGCAGATTAGAGAAGCAGAGAGGCTAAACGGACTCTCGTGACCTTTTCCACATGGCTTCTCATTTGATTTAATCTCTTTACCTGTTCTACTCCATTTCCCTCCTCCAAACCCGGCTTTCACTCTTCCCTGACTGTTTCGTCTGCCTCGCTACCTTCCCTTCACATTCCCATTACAATGCGTACCTGGATTTCAGTAAGGATTTTGACAAAGTCCCCCATGACCTTCTGGCAAACAAACTGGTCCAATGTGGGCTAGGCAAAACTACGGTGAGGTGGGTCTGTAATTGGTTAAGTGGATGAACCCAGAGGATGCTCACCAATGCTTCCTCTTCATCCTGGAAAGAGGTGATGAACAGAGTGCCATCAGCAAGGTTCGGTCCTGGGACCAGTCCTGTTCAACTCCTTTATTAATGGCTTAGATGAAGGGCTAGAAGGCATGATCATCAAGTTTACAGACGATACCAAATTGGGAGGGAGAGCCAATACTCCAGAAATCAGGAGCAGAATTCAAAACAATCTTGACAGATTAGAGAGATGGCCAAAGCTAACAAAATGAAGTTCAACAGGGACAAATGCAAGATACTCCACTTAGGCAGGAAAAACGAAATGCAAAGATACAGAATGGGGGATGCGTTGCTCGAGAACAGTACGTGTGAAAAAGATCTTGGGGTCCTCATGGAAAACAAGTTAAACATAAGCCAACAGTGTGATGCAGCGGCAAAAAAAGCCAATGGGATGTTGGCCATCAATAGTATAGTGTCTAGGTCCAGGGAAGTCATGCTACCCATGCTCTATTCTTGGTTAGTCCACACCTGGAATATTGTGTCTAATTCTGGGCACCACTATTGAAGAGAGATATAGACAAGCTGGAATGTGTCCAGAGGAGGGTGACTCAAATGATCAAGGGTCTGGAGAACAAGCCCTATGAGGAGCGGCTTAAGGAGATGGGCATGTTTAGCCTGAATAAGAGAAGGCTGAGAGAAGACATGATGATAGCCTTGTATAAATATGTGAGAGGAAGTCCTAGGGAGGAGGGAGCAAGCTTGTTTTCTGCTGCCCTGGAGACTAGGACGCAATGGAGCCATGGTTTCAAACTACAAGAAAGGAGATTCCATCTGAATATGTGGAAGAACTTCCTGACTGTGAGAGCTGTTCAGCATTGGAACTCTCTGCCCTGGAGTGTGGTGGAGGCTCCTTCTTTAGAGGATGGATGGCCATCTGTTGGGGGTGTTTTGAATACAATATTCCTGCTTCTTGGCAGGGAGTTGGACTGGATGGCCCATGAGGCCTCTTCCAACTCTTTGATTCTATGATTCTATGCAGGGCCCTGACTCACAGACACATGCCATGGCGATACTGAGCATCACATTGGTTGGGTTTCCTTATTTTTTGAAATGACAAATCCCTTGCATGCAGAGCTGTGTGAGAGGCACCACCATCCTGACAAATAGCTGATAAATAATTTTGGAAATAGGACAAAATGCCAGTCATTCTTCAGTAAATTCATTGGGTGATCCACTCATTGCGATTGCAAAGGGAGGCAGCCAGAAGTAGCTGGAGACCAGAAAGGAATGCATTAATCAAAGACATAAATACATTAAATAATCCTGTAGATATAGTCATGAAAGTATACATTCGAGGCATGCATTTAAATGTTGGCTAGAATTAGATCTCTAAGAATCAGTCTACATCCTGTCAATGTCAGTCCCTGATTGATTTGAGTCTGATTTATGAGAGGAAAGCAGGGGATGATGGTGATGATGATTGTTATATAATGTATACTTGGAATATATACTTTCCAGACATTATTATTGTTTAATATTATGACATAATATCACATTTTAAATAATAATAATGTCATGATAGTATACATTCCAGGTTTTATTATTATTATTATTATTATTATTATTATTATTATTATTATTCGGGGGGAGAAGGGTGGGATGTAAATATAGGAAATAAATAAATAAATAAATAATCATCATAATCATCATCATTATATAATAGGTATGTAAAATTATTATATACCTACAAAGAATCCAGGTATTACTACTACTAGTACTAGTAGTAGTACTATTTTTATTATTATTATTATTATTAAAGGTATGAATCATTATTATATGCCAACAAAGAATCCAGGTATTTATTATTATTATTGTTGTTGTTGTTGTTGTTGTTGTTGTTGTTATTATTATTATTATTATTATTATTATTATATAATTATAATGGGTATGAATCATCATTATATACTTACAATGTATCCAGGTATTATTATTATTATTATTATTATTATTATTATTATTATTCGGGGGAGAAGGGCGGGGTATGGTTGTCATAGGGTTGCTGTGAGCTTTTCGGGCTGTCTGGCCATGTTCCAGAAGCATTCTCTCCTGACATTTCACCCACACCTACGGCAGGCATCCTCAGAGGTTGTGAGCTCTGTTGGCAACTAGGCAAGTGGGGTTTAAATATTGTTGGGATTTCCAGGGTGGAAGAAAGAGCTCTTGTTTGCTGGAGGCAAGTGCGAATGCTGCAATTAGTCACCATGGATTACCACTGAATGGCCTTAGAATCATAGAATCGTAAAGTTGGGAGAGACCTCATGGGCCATCCAGTCCAACCCCTTTCTGCAAAGAGCAGGAAAATTGCATTCAAAGCACCCCCGACAGATGGCCACCCAGTTTCTGTTTAAAAGCCTCCAAAGAAGGAGCCTCCACCACACTCCAGGGCAGAGAGTTCCACTGCTGAACAGCTCTCCCAGTCAGGAAGTCCTTCCTAATGTTCAAGTGGAATCTCCTTTCCTGTACTTTGAAGCCATTGTTCCATAGAGTCCTAGTTTCCAGGGCAGGAGAAAACAAAGCCTGATCCCTCCTCCCTATGACTTCCTTTCACATATTTATCCATGACCCTCAGCATGTCTCCTCTCAGACTTCTCTTCTTCAGGCTAAACATGCCCGGCTCTTTAAGCCACTCCTCATAGGGCTTGTTCTCCAGACCCTTGATCATTTGAGTCACCCTCCTCTGGACACATTACAGCTTAGAGTCAACATCTTCCTTCAATAGTGGTGCCCAGAATTGGACACAGAGTGATTCCAGGTGTGTTCTGACCAAGGCAGAATAGGGCATGGGGAGCATGATTTCCTTGGATCTAGGCACCAGACTCCTTTTGTTGCAGGCCAAAATCCCATTGGCATTTTTTGCAGCCACGTCAGACAATTGCTCCAGACAATTGCATTGGATAGACCACACCAGGTCTAGTTTCTTAGATATGGTTATCATAGGTTTGCTGTGAGTTTTCCGGGCTGTATAGTCGTGGTCCAGATGCATTCTCTCCTGACATTTCACCCACATCCGTGGCAGGCATCCTCAGAGGTTCTGAGGTCTGTTGGCTTCTAGTAAAATAGGGTTTTTATATCTTTGGAATTTCCGGGGTGGGAGAAAAAGCTCTTGTCTGCTGGAGGCAAGTGTGAATGCTGCAATTAGCCACTTTGATTAGCACTGAATGGCCTTGGAGCTTCAAAGCCTGGCTGCTTCCTGTCTGGGGTAAAATCCTGGAGGAGAGAGGGAATGGGACTTCAGACTAACACTGTAGGCAGTCTGTTCTGTGTCTCTTCCAATGGCAATGGCCCCTAATTGTATTCATTGCAAGGGCTCTCTGCTGCTCACTTTGCATGCAAATAGGCCTACCGCAAGATACTTAGAAAACGTCCAGGAAGAGTCCTCTTAACTCCGTTTACTCCAAAGCAAATATGTGTTTTATTTATTTATTGAATTCCTTAAATGCTTCACAGCCCGAGTTTCTCCAGGCGCTGTGCACATCCAAGCACAATAGAAGACAGTAAATTCCGCTGTCAACTAAAAGCCACTGGCAACACAATGCCATACCATACAGCGCAGAAGAAAAGAGTCATGATCATCACTGGATGCTGGGCACAATACAAAATGCTGGCGGTGACTCATATGGCCTTACAAGTCTCAGGGTGCATCCACACTGAAGAGTTAATGCAGTTTGACACCACTTTAGCTGCTGTGGATTCAATGCTATGGAATTCTGGCAGTTGCAACTTGGTGGTGCACCAGTGCTCTTCATAGGAGAAGCTTCAAGACCTTGTAAAACTATAACTCTATAGCATTAAACTATGGCAGTTCAAAATGGGATCAAACTATGTTAATTTCACTGTGTAGATCAGTGGTTCTCAACCTTTTTAATGCCATGATACCTTAATACAGTGAGGTGACCCCCAACCATAGAATTATTTTCGTTCCTACTTCATAACTGTAATTTTGCTACTGTTATGAATCGTTATGTAAATATCTGATATGCAGGATGTAGTTTCACTCACTGGACCAAATGAAAAATACATGATACGCCCAAATTTGAATACTGGTGGGGTTGGGGGGGGGGGTTCAGTTTGTCATTTGGTAGTTGTAGTTGCTGGGATTTATAGTTCACCTACAATCAAAGAGCATTGTGAACTCCACCAACAATGGAATCGAACCAGACATGACACACAGAACTCACATGACCAAGAGAAAAAACTGGAAGTGTTTGGTGAGCATTGACCTTGAGTTTTGGAGTTGTAGTTCACCTTTATCCAAAGGGCACTGTGGACTCAAACAATGATTGATTTGGACCAAACTTGGTACGAATACTCAATATGCCCAAATGTGAACACTGGTGGAGTTTGGGGAAAATAGACCTTGGCATTTGGGAGTTATAGTTGCTGGGATTTATAGTTCACCTACAATCAAAGAGCATTCTGAACTCCAATGATGGAATTGCACCATACTTGGCACACAGATCTCCTATGACCAACAGAAAATACTGGAAGTGTTTGGTGAGCATTGTCCTTGAGTTTTGGAGTTGTATTTCACCTACACCCAGAAAGCACTGTGGACTCAAACAATTATTGATCTGGGCCAAACTTGGCACGAATACTCAGCATGCCCAATTGTGGACACTGGTGGAGTTTGGGGGAAATAGAGCTTAACATTTGGGAGTTGTAGTTGATGGGATTTATAGTTCACCTACAATAAAATAGAACTCTGAACCCAGCCTACAATGGATCTGTACCAAATTTGGCACACCACCTACATGACCAACACCGAATACTGGTGGGGTTGGAGGGTGGGGATGTCTATTTTTGAATTTCAAGAGTTGTCATTCATCAACACCAAAAAGGAAGAGACGGACAGGTGGCGAGATCTTCAGCTTTCTCTGCCAAAGGGGTTCCTAAGACCATCAGAAATATGTGTTGGTGACCCTTCTGAAACCCCCTTCGTGATCCCCCCGGGGCCCAGACCCCCAGGTTGAGAAACACTGGTATAGGTTGTACTGGAGTAAATAAATTCATTTGTGGATGAGTGAAACCATGCATGTCAGTTCTTGTGATACGGGGATTGTTTCCTCAACAACATTACAATTTGCATTTTAATGTGGATATTTCTCCATTTCCGTATGCATCTCTCATGCTATTTCTTGAGGACAAGAGCTGCCTTGCCAATGCAGAAGGCTCTCCATGCTGCAGGATAACCGTGTTCTGATCCACGCCTTCATTTGGGAATTTCAAATTAGGTCAGTTTGTTTAAAAATTGCAAACCGAACAATATTCTCCATCCTGCCCGGGCCTGAAAGTGATCCTAATTTAGCTGGGACTCATCTTTTCCAACCTCATTTTCTGAGGCTTATGGGAATTCTGCAGTCCCTTGAGCCGCCGATGTGTATAGTTCGTAGACAGAAAGTAGCAGAGACTGGCAAGGACTCATCTACCTGGATTGGTCTTGTTTGACCCTTTCTGAGCTTCTATCCGTCTTCCTATTTCTAGAATGGGGTTCCTGTAGAACCTAAGATGTCCCTTATAGTTGACTGGGTCCTCTTCTCCAGATTTCAAGGCTAAGGGAAGAATCTCTGGGTGAGAATTCTGCCTTGAAACTGCTTGAAACTTCCAACCTATGAAATGCCAGTCAGTAGCAAAACAAAAACATCATTGTGTTGTCGAATGCTTTTACAGCCAGAATGCCCGGGTTGCTGTGAGTTTTCTGGGCTGTATGGCCATGTACTGGAAGCATTCTCTCCTGACATTTTGCCCACATCTATGGCAGGCATCCTCAAAGGTTGTGAGGTCTGATATTTTGCTACTCAGTAGCAAAATAAAAACATCACTGTATTGTCGAATGCTTTCCTGGCTGGAATCCCAGAGTTACTGTGAGTTTTCTGGGCTGTATGGCCATGTATCAGAAGCATTCTCTCCTGACATTTCACCTACATCTGTGGCAAGCAGCATCAGAGGCTGTGAGGTCTGGTCTCTGAGGATGCCTGCCATAGATGTGGGTGAAACGTCAGGAGAGAAAGCTTCTGGAACATGGCCATTCAGCCCAGAAAACTCACAGCAATACTACTCAGTAGCAAAATAAAAGCATCATTGTGTTGTCGAATGCTTTTCTGGCCAGAATCCCTAGGTTGCTGTGAGTTTTCTGGCCGTATGGCTATGTACCAGAAGCATTATCTCCTGACATTTCACCCACATCTGTGGCAAGCAGCATCAGAGGTTGTGAGCTCTGATCTCTGAGGATGCCTGCCATAGATGTGGGTGAAACGTCAGGAGAGAATGCTTCTGGAACATGGCCAGAAATCCCAGAAAACTCACAGTGATACTACTTAGTAGCAAAATAAAAACATCATTGTGTTTGTTGTCAGAACCAGCTAATCACCTCCCAACAAAGGATGCTTCCAGGCAGTAAGAAGCCAGACCTTGAAACTGCTAGGCCATTCAATACTAATCAAGATGGTCAATTGAAACATTCACACCTACCTCCAACAGACAAAAGTTATTTCTCCCACCCTGGACATCATTCTATAGATATATAAACTCCACTTGCCTAGTTTCCAACAGACCTCACAACCTCTGAGGATGCTGGCCATAGATGCAGGCAAAATGTCAGGAGAGAATGCTTCTGGAACATGGCCAGACATCCCAAAAGTACCCAAAAAAAGAGCTTTGGATACTCCTCCCGAATCTATTGCTTTTCCCTTATGAGAATGAATACTGGACGACGTCAGCAATGATATGTGAAGGCTCTTTGTGCTGGAGGAGAAAGGGCAAGAGGGGATGATGACACCGGAGGGGAGATGAGACAGCAGTGAGTAAAAAGATGAAAGGGTTGCGCGCCAGTGAAAAATGAAAGGCAGGTCCAGTCTAGCTGGAAGGTCTCATTGGACGTTTGCACACCAACAGCCAAAAGACTTTCCTAGTTACTCGCCTGAACTTCACTCCAAAAGAGCAGACTGAATTGTTGTGTCCATACGTGGCAACACATTCTCTATCACTGCAATAATGTCATTTCATAGAATCATAGAATCAAAGAGTTGGAAGAGACCTCATGGGCCATCCAGTCCAACCCCATTCTGCCAAGAAGCAGGAATATTGCATTCAAATCTCCCCTGGCAGATGGCCATCCAGCCTCTGTTTAAAAGCTTCCAAAGAAGGAGCCTCCACCACACTCCGGGGCAGAGAGTTCCACTGCTGAACGGCTCTCACAGTCAGGAAGTTCTTCCTCGTGTTCAGATGGAAACTCCTCTCTTGTAGTTCGAAGTCATTGTTTCGCGTCCTAGTCTCCAGGGAAGCAGAAAACAAGCTTGCTCCCTCCTCCCTCTGGCTTCCTCTCACATATTTTTACATGGCTATCATATCTTCTCTCAGCCTTCTCTTCTTCAGGCTAAACATGGCCAGCTCCTTAAGCCGCTCCTCATAGGGCTTGTTCTCCAGACCCTTGATCATTTTAGTTGCCCTCCTCTGGACACATTCCAGCTTGTCAATATCTCTCTTGAATTGTGGTGCCCAGAATTGGACACAATATTCCAGGTGTGGTCTAACCAAAGCAGAATAGAGGGGTAGCATGACTTCCCTAGATCTAGACACTTTATGGGCCCCAGATACCAGCACATGTGGGCTTTCCTGCTTTAGAGTACTTTAAAATCAAATTGTCATCTTGAGAAATTGCTTCTGTTGACAGTGTGGGCTTGTCTAGATGGCCTTTGTAGTCCCTTCAGACTCTATGTTAGCAAATCTATCAGACCTGGGGCCACTTTCTCACCTGAGATGTCTCCTTGCAAGCTCATATACAGTGTTCCCTCGCTACTTTGCGGTTCACTTTTCGTGGACTCGCTGTTTTGTGGTTTTAAAAAAATGAATTTAAAATATACAGTACAAGTAGCGAGGGAACACTGAGCAGAAGATGGAGAATTCGTCCCTCAAACTTCACACTGAACTTTGGAGTTGAGCCACCAAGTTACCTGAAGTCCTGAGAAGTAATTGATGGACATTTGATGATGTCTCAAAGGAACAGTGGGCAAGGAGTAGCCTCGCGGCTAATAAATATCGCTGCTGCTTCCTGTGTCTCTGCTTTCGTGTTTCACTTGCTGCCTTCGGCCTTTTCCCAAAGAGATTTGCAGGCAGCCCTGACTGACCACAATAATTTCTCTGTCGCCACTGACATGCAGCCCTGATCCCTGATGGACCGGGCCCAGGGGGACTGTTGAGCAAGGCAGGGCAGCCATAAGAGAGAGAGGAGGGCATGAAAGGAAGAGGATGCTGAGGAATGCCTTGGGTGGACACTGGGGTGGGAAACTTATTCTTTTCTCATTTAAGGCTGTACTCCTTCAGGGATACTTTATCAAGGCTGCGTGTTGGCAGAGAAAAAGCCAAAAAGCAAGAATGGTGGACCTTGGTATCCACTGGGTTTTGTTTCCCAGGATACCAATATCGGTGGATGCCCAGATCCTATCTATATATCTATATAAATAAAAATGTAATGTTCGTTTGTGGGATTAACATAACTTAAAAACCACTGGACGAATTGCTGCCAAATTTGGCCACAAGACACCTACTAACCCAAGGAGTGACCATCACTCAAAAATATTGATTTTGTCATTTGGGAGTTGTTGTTCCTGAGATTTATAGTTAACCTACAATCAAAGAGAATTCAGAACTCCACCAATGATGGAATTGAATCAAATGTGGCACACAGGACTTCCATGACCAACAGAAAACACTAGAAGGGTTTGATGGGCATTGACTTTGAGTTTGGGAGTTGTAGTTCACCTACATCCAGAGAGCACTGTGGACTCAAACAATGATGGATCTGGACCAAACTTGGCGCGAATATTCCATATGCCCAAATATGGACACAGATGGAGTTTGGAGGAATAGACTTTGACATTTGGGAGCTGTAGTTAATGGGATTTATAGTATATCTACAATCAAAGAGCATTCTGAACCCCACCCACGACAGAATTGGGGCACACGTCCCACACAGAACTCCCATGGCCAACAGAAAATACTTAAGGCCAACTGGTCCAACTCCCTTCACCAGGGGAAGAAAATGTAGTCAAAGACCTCCTGACAAAGAAATAGACCTTGACATTTGGGAGCTGTAGTTACTGGGGTTTATAGTTCACCTACAATCAAAGAGTATTCTGAACCCCACCCACGACAGAATTGGGGCAAACATCCCACACAGAAACCCCATGACCAACAGAAAATACTTAAGGCCATCCAGTCCAGCTCCCTTCACCAGGGCAAAAAAACATAATCAAAGCCCTCCTGACAAAGAGCCATCCAGCCATAGATATAGATAGATATATATGATTCACACACAGGGAAATATAGTATCATAGATTTGAAAGGGACCCCTAAAGAAGGACAATTATATGTGGCATGTTCCAGAGTAGGCAAACCAGACAATCTCCACATCAATACTGACAAAGAAACAACAAGAAATACTGTTTACCCACAAGCAGAAAGACATTACATATATTAGAAGCTAACACTTTCTCATTTCTTTATTTTCCAGATCACCAGACTGGGCCACAGCAACGCATGACAGGGGACAGCTAGTATCTATATAAATAAAAATGTAATGTTCATTTGTGGGATTAACGTAACTCAAAAACCACTGGACGAATTGCCGCCAAATTTGGCCACGAGACAATTACAACCCAAGGAGTGACCATCACTCAAAAATTGATTTTGTCATTTAGGAGTTGTCGTTGCTGAGATTTATAGTTAACCTACAATCAAAGAGCATCCTGAACTCCACCAGCGATGGAACTGAACCAAACTTGTTCCTTTTCTCTGATGCTATCTTTCGTTTCTCTCCCTTTCAGACCACTCTCCTCTCCGCTGTCAAAGGCACAGTTGCCATTAGTCTAAAGCGATGACTCCCAGAAAGCTTTATATTTGGATGAGGTCCAAATGAAAACCCACCCTGGATAAATATCATCAGATGAACTCTTTCACATCTATTAGTCATCCTGGTATTTCCATAAGGATTCCTTTCTATTAGGAAGTCCAGTGAGTCATTCTTTCCAAGTTGGGTCTCTTTGGGTGGTGCTCCGAGACCCTCCCTTCAATCTGGAACAAAGGCCTACCGCAGTGTTTCTCAACCTGGGGGTCTGGACCCCTGTGGGGGTCATGAGGGGGTGTTAGAGGGGTCCCCAAAGACCATCAGAAAACACAGTATTTTCTGTTAGTCATGGGGGTTCTGTGTGGGAAGTTTGGCCCAATTCTATTGTTGATGGGGTTCAGAATGCTCTTTGATTGTAGGTGAACTATAAATCCCAACAACTACAACTCCCAAATATCGAGGTCTATTTTCCCCAAACTCCACCAGTGTTCACATTTGGGCATATTGAGTATTCGTGCCAAGTTTGGTCCAGATCCATCATTGTTGGAGTCTAGAGAGCTCTCTGGATATAGGTGAACTTCAACTCCCAAACTCAAGGTCAATGCCTACCAAACCCTTCCAGTACTTTCTGTTGGTCATGGGAGTTCTGTGTGTCAACTTTGGTTCAATTCCATTGCTGGTGGAGCCCAGAATGCTCTTTGATTGTAGGTGAACTATAAATTCCAGCAACTACAGCTCCCAAATGACAAAAATCAATCCCCCAACCCCACCAGTATTCAAAATTGGGCATATCAGGTATTTGTGCCAAATTGGGTCCAGTGAATGAAACTATATCCAGCAAATCAGATATTTACATTACGATTAATAGCAAAAATACAGTTCTGAAGTAGCAATGAAAATAATGTTATGGTTGGGGGTCATCACAACATGAGGAACTGTATCAAGGGGTTGCGGCATTAAGAAGGTTAGAAACACTGGCCTACCGTGAAGGTGAGACAGACATATTATATTTTCCAAATGTATTGTTGCCTTCTCAACCTCTGCAAATTTTGCAAACATTGATTCAAACATCCCCCGTGACGATCTCAGCCTCGGCTCAGCTCAATAGACAGGTCGGCTCTCTCGTTCCCATTATCTTTGCTTTTGTAAATTTTCATTTTGCCCAGTCTATCAGATACAAAGTCTGTTCAATACACTGACTCATCCTGATATACTAATTAGCCTTTCAAGTCTCCAATATATATAGCTAGGAGGTTAATCTGACATA